>NC_041713.1:9012682-9312682 GCF_900700375.1 Denticeps clupeoides | reverse complement strand
ATTTATCAGACGCCCTTATCCAGAGCGACTTACAATCAGTAGTTACAGGGACAGTCTCCCTGGAGCAACTTAGGGTTAAGTGTCTTGCTCAGGGACACAATGGTAGTAAGTGGGATTCGAACCCGGGTCTTCTGGTTCATAGGCGAGTGTCTTACCCACTAGGCTACGACCACCCTTGACCACCCAAGGAGAAACAAAGTTTTAATGGAAAGAAAACAATACAGACGGCACTGAAATGTCAAATGCATTATCACAATTTCACATCGGTTGCTAATGAAACAGACATGCAATGACAACAATAACGACAACAACAACAATAATAAGTGGCATCGTGTTCTGTCGAGTTTCGTCGAGTGGGGTTAAGCGCTCGCCGCATGTCGCTCATTCGCAGCTCATGGCCTCATTTGCAAATTTGCAGGTCGGGGTCTGCTAATGGACTGATGCGCGCAAACACGTCCCCGTCCCCGCGACCATCCCTCTCCCGCAAGACACTCGGCCCGACAAGTTACAAATGGCCGTGGGCGTCTCATTGTCAGCCACTCGTGTCCGTCCCGTGTTCCGCGTGTCCCGCTTTCGGCGTGGGTTCCTTCATGAAGACGAGCCTCCTCCTCGGCCCTTTGTCGGCGCGATTAATAATTAGCCCCGGCCGCTTCCTTCCTTTCGCGCAGCCCGCCAACGCTTGTCACACTGTCCGTCGCCTGTCCGGTGACAAACTCCAGCCAGCGAGAGGTTTCATGCAAAACAAGAAAAGGAGCTGGTGAATATAACGCCACTTTGAAAAGTTTCCTCTATGATGTATATGCATAAATACTATTTATTGTACAAAGCATGCAGACACAAATAATATATGTATATTTCCACATTCTTCTCTGGGGTCCTGGGCTGGCAGAAGGCTTGCTGTCGGCTTAATTTTGTTTCTGTAACAGATCAGCTCACTGATTCGATTAAGCGGTTCGGGTTCCGGGGGGCTGAAGATGCGGCAGCGGCCCTCGCAGTTCCTGCGTTAAGCAGATTTCCAACTCATCAGAACCACAAAAAAAAAAAAAAAAAAAAAAAAAAAAGAAGGTCTGGATGAGAGAGGAAAGAAAGGATGAGGGGTATCTGTTCGGATAAAGTAGGGGTAAGTTGATGTTTCAGACATATTTAACAATTTGTAAAAAAATTTTTTAAAATAAAATAAAAAAAACTAAACTAAGTTTAAGACTTCGCTTTGCTTCTCTGTCTCTCTCTCTCTTTTTCTGGCTTTCTTCTCCGTTTGGGAAAGGCTTTCTTACACACCCTGACATATACTTGCTGCCATCAGATTGATGGGCCGGTTTGATTGAAGTGGCTTTGTCATGCAAATGCCAGGAAGGTGATGGATGGTCGCCGTGCGCTGACAAACTTCTGGACGTCCCTCCACCATTGGCGCCGTGACGGCTCACGTGACCAGCAGCTGAGGTGAAGCCTGCGTTATAGAGGAGCGCGGACCCGAACGCTCGGGGAGGTGAGGGGCTAATTTTTTTTTTTTTTTTTTTGTTCTTCCTCCTTCTCCTTCCGCATGACATACTGCCGAGAGGTTGCAGGGCAGGAGGAATCTCCCACAACGCAGGTTCTTCCCCACGTCACCCACGGCGCATGGACGATTCCAGGATGAACTCTTACTTGGAGTACGCGATCTGCAACCGGGCCGCGAACGTGTGCTCGCCCAAATCCGGATACCACCACTTGGACCAGGGCTTCTCGGGCCCGTACCAGGCCGGCTCGGCCGCGGCCGCGGAGAGCTACCACGCGACCGACGGGCGCCTCTTCCTGGGGCCCAGCGGCCCGCCGGTGGCGCCTCAACATCAGCACCAGAGCGGCGACTACGCGCATCACCAGCCGCAGACGCACCACGCGGCCATGTGCGCGCCCTACGGCGGCAACGCGGCCCCCGGCTACGGGACGCAGGCGTGCGCCGCCCAGGACTACGGGCATCACCAGTACTACGTCGGCCACGAGCAGGACGCCATGTACTACCAGCCGTCGGGCTTCAGCGCGCCCGGCGTCGGGCCCAACTACGGGACCCTGGCCGGAGCCTACTGCGGCGTGCAGGGGGCAGTGCCCTCCGCCCCGTACCAGCACCACGGATGCGAGGGCCAGGACCACCAGAGGGGATACTCGCAGGGCGCCTACGCCGACGTGTCGGCCTCGAGAGACAGCGAGGCCAGTTCGGACCAGAGGCCGCCCGGGAAAACGTTCGACTGGATGAAAGTGAAGAGAAACCCCCCCCAAAACAGGTGAGCACCCCATAACGACGGCGCACAGCATCCAGGCTGTCCTGGGCTGTCCTGCCTCTGGACACACGGGCGTTTCTTGCGGGGAAGCCCACGGAGAGTCAATCTCCCCTCCCCTCCCCCCCACCCCGTCAGCGCTAATGCGTCCAGCAGACGTGCTTTCCATCTCCGTAGGAAATGGCCGAGTTCTGTTATCTCCAACTGATCCCAGCGCGGCCCCCATTGTACTCCCAGGCTGTCCGTCCTCGCCCTCGCCACGAGTGAGGAGTGAAGCGGGGTCCGAGTGAATCAAAGCCAATGTGGTTTTCATTTACACGAATACATTCTACATCTGTAACCAACAAACACACGAGACGCACGGGCACATGTGACAATTACACACGACAGTTCTATAAATGCCATCGATTCTTTATTCCACAGCTAAAGTGGCCGAATACGGCCTGGGCCCACAGAACACCATCCGCACCAACTTCACCACCAAGCAGCTGACGGAGCTGGAGAAGGAGTTCCACTTCAGCAAGTACCTGACGCGCGCGCGCCGCGTGGAGATCGCGGCCACGCTGGAGCTGAACGAGACGCAGGTGAAGATCTGGTTCCAGAACCGGCGCATGAAGCAGAAGAAGCGCGAGAAGGAGGGCCTGGCCCCGACCTCGTCCTCCGCGGGCTCCACGAAGGACCTGGAGGACAACTCGGACCAGTCCAGCTCCGCGTCCCCCGGGGCGTCGCCGTGCTCGGAGACCTGAAGGGGCCACAAACCGCCAAAAAATAACACCCCCTTTTCTCTCTGTTTATATGCAATATATCTATTTTTCAAAATGTAGAATTTACATTTCGTGTCGGTGCGTCTTTTTTTTTATTTGATTCGCAATTCGGTTGAACAGGGTAGTTTACTGTGCCTATTTTAATTTCTGGAAATGCACTTTCTGCACGAATCTCCACGGGAGCTACAGGGAGCCTCATGGCATATTGTGAAATGTTTTGTCCTTCCGTTTTTATTTCTATGTGTTTGTACGTATTGGGCGTAGGCACTGCGTCGCAGACCAGGTTTTCTTAAAGAGTTCGCTGTTCTTTTGCTTCCTTGTGTTTGAAAGTTTCATTGAAACCCTTTGCACTACACGGTTACAGGGTATTTTGCAAGTCTGCATCTTCCATTTCCTGAAAGATGAGGATATTTTTATATATATTTTTTATGAAAGGTTTTTTTTTCGTATGCGATCAAACGTTTGCCAACAGTAAAGTTTAGATTGGAATTAGTAGAGTTAAAATGTATTTACATTCTTTTAAAATTTTGGAAAGCTATTTATCATATAGGTTGTAAAACCTACATCAGGGAAAACACGCACCTGTTTGTCTAAAATATTTCATTAAAAAAAAAATCATAAATCACTGATTCATTTCAGGGAATGTAGACATCTTAAATATATGAAATGTTCTCGTTTTTGTTTGAATGTACGAACCGTCGCGTGTTCTCAGACAGACTGAGTTTTATTAGTTAATGTCTGGGTGAAAAAAATTCTCGGGGCGGGGGATGTGTCCGATATTGATATTGTTTGATATCTACCTCGAATAAAGTCCAGTATTTTACACATCTGCTTGCTGTGTGTCGTTCTTAGTGCAGATTCGCCGGAGCCTTGCTGTGGCTCTGTTCGTCTGTTTAAGTGGTAATCAGGGAGATTGATTACCCGTGACGTCACGAATAGACACGTTCTGCCACCAGGAAGCGGGCGCATCGTTACATCCCGACCTTGATGTAAGAGTGTGTGTTTAAATTGGTCCAGGAGACGAAATAAAACACAAGAAGAAAACATCAATACTCGGGTTGCACTGCGTTATTTATCTATAGCTGTACATGTCCCAGCTTACACCTCTTTCACACATAAATATGCATAACTGCTCAGAAATATTGTTTAAATGAAAAAAAAGTAACTATAAAAAAATAACTGCATGAAGTGTTGTATGAATTCTTGAAAATTCTACAAACCCACGAATAACCTGTTGGTTGTGTTATGAAATGAAAGCTTCACTCGGACCCTTTTCGAAGCTTTACAGCTATTTTGATAAAAATAGACACTTGAGGCTGGACTGAGGTTCAGTCTGCTGCAGTGAGTTAATGTTATGCTAAATGAGACACCATCAACAAACACGGACAGACAGACAGACAAAAAGAATTACATCAGTACCCAGAGTTTAAAGTGATACCTCGTCCTATATAATCGATATAACGATAATTCATGTGTGAGCAGAGAATGAAAATCCTTATTTCGCAGACATATTTACACCATACACGTGCCATATACGGACATTTATTTCTGCGGGAGGTTGTGAGGAACCGCCGTGAAAGTTAAAATCCGAGCTGCCTCCTCCTCCCGCGACCATCTGTTGCTGCTACTCGGTCGCCCGTCCTGGACCCCCGCAAGACGCGCTTTGATCCTCCCGCCGCGTCCTGCCGTCATCCGGGAACTCCGGGATGGAAGGCGGGGAGAAGAACGCTGTCAGGCGAGGGTGACGCAGGGGTCACCGGCGGCGGCAGGGGGCTGTTGCTGAGGCCTGCGTGGAAACAGGACAGCAAGAGGTGGCTGGAAACCAGTCGCAGAGAAGGTGATTGATGGAAACGCGTTATGTCCCGTTTACACATACGTCCTACAGTGCCCATTCCAATAAGTTACTATTCAGGCACGTGCATTTTATTATTAGAGGTTTAACGCGAAAAGCCGTAAAGTGTTACAGTTTATGGGCGTCCATGAAACAGAAGCCAGTTTTGCGGCCTCGTATCTGCTCGCCATTGTCGCCAAAGCGCAGCCTCCTGAACTTGAGATGAGTTATGGGAGAGAAAACAGAAGTCGGGAGGGCTGGGCCGCCCGGATGAGATCACCCCGGAGGAATCTTACTCAATTCTTCCCACAGCTGGAGCGCGCGCAACCTGCGCGTAACGAACGCGTAACCACCTCCAAGGTCGTTATTCAGATATTTCTTTAAAAAAAAATTTTTTTTTAATTGTTTTTAATTCTAATGCCATTTTCAGCATCTCCGACCAGCAGGTGAGGACCTGTGAGCTGCGGGGTGACCGGAGGGTGACGACAGCAGGAGACGCGAGAGAGGGTGGGGGGTCCCGCGCTGTGGAGGAAGCGAGGTTCTCTCTCGCGGCCTCACCTCTTGCCCAAAGTTTATGCGGACTTGACAGTCGCATGTCATCCCTCGACCCTCCGAGGAACTGCTCCAATATTTACTCAGGCGGGTGGGGCTTGCCCAGGGCTCTGCCAGCCAGCCCTCTCCGGCCCGGGTTCAGCCGGAGTTCAGGCCCAAATTAATTCTGGAAGGGCGGGGGTCCGGCTGTCAGGAGCCGCGATGAGCTTCCATCTCACCGAGGTCAACCGCAGGTCTGCGCCCCGGAGCACATCTCGGGGGGCTTCACTTCGCCCCCTACGAATTCTACCGTGCTCTTATTTCTCAGCCGGACTTTACTTTTAAAAAATGTTAATTAAAATAATGCTAAATTGACATTAACCGCCTTCAAAAAGCGATTTCAGCACTGCGATCGCACATAAAATACCTATAAATACATGTATACTGTGGCACAGTACATAACTGGGCTCAAACATTAAATATTACAATTAAATAAAATAACAACATGCAACAGGACTGTCTGTACATAAAAACAGAATTTTTAAAATTATTTATTTGAACGGGAATAACTTTTTAGAACTTTTAAAAATCATTTGGAAGAAGTAAACACGTTTTGCTTTTAAAGGAATCGAACTTCTTATGAAATAAAATTCATACAGTTAGTTCATGTTTTATGCTGTGTGTGCATATGTATATATTTATTAATTATTAATACATACATACATAAACACTCCTTTCCTACTCTCATTTTCATACCGCACAAAACACAAACCTCGGTCTTATTGCTAAGCGTGCAGCGTACTGTTTTCAGTTATTTCTTATTAATAATTTCTACATGTGGCTTTTAACAGCGTTCGTATTTTAAACAATATTTATATATACAAAAATATATATACGTATATATTTAAAATCGCGTCATAGCGTACCAGCAGCTTATTGATGCCGCTTGTTGTAAATAGGAAGGCGTTTATTAATGACGTGTGTAATGCAGTTACTGCGAGATAAACTTTACGTACTATTTTCACAAAATAGTATTATTTTCATAAAATAATACACTGAATAAGTGCGATTACTTAACACGATAAAACCTTTATTTACATATTTCAATTTCCCCATGACAAAAAAAAGTATTAAAATAAATTATGAAAGTGGAATTTTTTTCTCTCGAAACAATAAGTCTATAGATCGAACAGTTAGATGCAACCCTTTTTTTTCTTTCAAATTCAAGCAAATGAATAAGCAAATATACTTCTCAGAAGTGTCAAGAACACGTTTCTTATTAAAGCCAGTTGCCTTAATATTGTGAACTGACTGGGGAAAAAAAGGGTCTCTTCCACACAATCCATCAAAACACGGGAGGAGAAAGGCTCTCTCAGCAGGCCGTCATGGTTCATACAGCCCAATATTTGAAGAAATGCGGCTGAACTCCGCACGACCCCGCTGGCCGAATCCTTCCCGTTTATTTAAACGTCTAAACTGAAATACATTTAAGCGCAAAGTCTGTGATTTATTTTTTCAATTCATTCGTTGCCTGTAACTGTGCATTTACCGTTAGCTTCGATGAAATGATTTCTTTTTTTTTTTTTTTTTTAGGAGAGAGCGAGAGAAACAGAAATAGCCCCATTTCTGCTTTCCATCACATTCTTGTGTGAATTCAGATCGAAAGGTTATCGCCAAGAATGTTTGAGTCCTGCGCTCTGGCCTGAAGAAGGCGAGAAAGGAACGCCGGTAAGGTACGTGCTCGGCCACGTGACACAGCGCTTATCTTAACAGCGTCCGTCCAAGTCTTAGGCCTCATCTCAAGCAAGTAGTAGACCCTGCGGAGCTCAAAAAGACATTTCAACAGATCACTTGTGTGGTTTTAACAAAATTTAATTTACGTGGGAATGTATGGGTATCGACTTATTTCAGTGTTCCTTGTTGATTTTATTCTAGTTGAAAATGTGTTATGATTCAAATGAAAGTTAAATGAAAGAAGCAAAAGAGAAACGAGAAATAAGAGAGGACAATAATGGTCATTCTCCTATGACCCCATGTCCTCATTCCAGGTGAGTTTACAGAAGACCAACCCAACTTCACCCCCCTCCCACACACACACACACACACACACACATGCACAACACACCTCCCATGGGTGCTGAATGAGGCCAGCACAATGACCATGTTTACCTCAAGCCAACACAGCATGTGGACACTTGTTCTTGTAGCCCAGAGAGGAAATTAACAGCTGAAAGCTGAGGAATAAAGAGCTCTCCGACCTCCCGGCACGACCGAGTCATGACCAGAACAATCAAACAAACCATAATGGCTTCTAATAGCTTGCTCTTAAAAAAAAAAACATCACATTACTGACTCCACAAAATAAATATTACATAATGATAATCATTCAGTAAATGTTCAAGTTATCTTTGATACCTAAAAAGTAAAAAACACACCATGGTTTAAATATTCTGTATTTCTCATGAAAGCTGAGTTTAGAAAAGTATTTACACACAAACAGGCAAACAAAAGAATAAAACTAAATTCTAACTGTCACACACATGACTTGATCCGTGGAAGTTCTTTGCATAATATTTACCAGTCTCGTCCAATCAGAACGCACCTCCTCTAGAAAGTCACTTTTCTAGTTTCATACAACACCTAATATGGTGGAGAGGAGTGAGCTGAGTTTGTGCTCCAATGTCCGTTGAACCAATAAGAACTTTAAAAAAAACTGTTGTCAAGTCGAGCAGATTTGTAGCATTTTATAAAATTTCATCACTGAACCCAAAATTTTGGTTAAGGAATATTTTTCCTTTTACACGCACACACACACACACACACACACAAACACACACACACACACACATACAGCTAATGTATGGAGAACTGAAACCGATCTGGATTCATCATGTTTCGCCGAGCTATCAACACACAATGAATCCTACACCAGATATCATACACCGTATGGTTGTTGTAGCAACACCAGAGCTGTGTGTGCGTGTCAGTTCACATGCAGTTTATTTTTAATGAGATTAGACACGTGAGTGTGTGTAGAATTGTGTGGAACCGTGCAGTTCGTGACCCGTGTGAATCTACCACACAAATGCACTCCAGTTTTCCCCACGGCCTGTCCACCAAGCTGCCCCATACGTGGGAGTGTGGGTGGGACGATGGGGGGTCTGGGTCACATCAAGTGCATGTGATCAAACCCGGCACAGCACCTCCTCGTGTTCGCCGTGGAGAGGACGAGGGACGCGGCGAAACCGAATCGCATGGGGAGAGAAAAGGCGAGAGGTTACGATCTGTAGGGGGTGGATAGCATGTCATTTACACCCACCCTCCGTCCTTTTGAGACTCTGATGTCCGTCCTCCCCTCTTTTCCTCTCCTCCTCGTTCTTGTCTTTCTCATTCCCTTCTTCATCGGCCAAGAATAACACCAGGTCTCGGCTGTCACTCTCCTGTCGACCCCTTGCTGTCCAACTGTCCTCACGCTCATTTTTAACACACGGAATGGAATGAAGGGCCTGGGTCAACATGTGAAATCACTAACACACTCAGCGCTCTGTGTGTGTGGAGTAGCATTTCATCCAGGCTTGGCAAAATATATATTTATCATGCAAGGCGACCACTTGAGCTCTACAGCCCTGTTTCATCTAGGTTGAATGAAAAACACGTATCTCCAACTTTTTTCATTATATCCTTATGTGGGATTACGCCACTGTCTGCAACTGTCCATTTAAAAAAGAGCAGATTCTTAGCACTCTCTATTTTTGGGGGTAATTTTTCAGATATTTGGTTTCCGAGAGTGACAATATGTAAATATTTACCTGGTAGCGGTTACTGAGTGCTTTGGTGTGTGCAGCAGGGGAAAGACAAAGCAGAAGAACCATCACATAAGACAGGAAGGACAGGAAGAGAGAGACAGAGATCAGATTCCTCCTGAGGGGTTACAGCGAGGTGAAAGTAGCAGGGGGCAAGTCCCAGGAAGGGGTCGCTGAGGGGTCAACGAAGGCTGAGTGTTACCTCTCTCACCTCCCTCCCTCTTGCCTTTATCTTTACCTCCCACACACTCCCCACAATCATCCACACCCACCTCAGCCAGCCCATGCCCAGAAGCAGAGCCTGTACCTGGTCTTGGTTGGGGCGGTTTGCGTGGGTTGGACATACCACAGGCTGCCTCATGGGTGAGTGACCTGGCATGTCCACCTCCAGAGGCTTGTAACCCATCAGAATCTGTCAGGAACCCCAGCAGGAGGTCAGGGAGTTGGGCAAGAGGGGTTAAGGGGAGGGGCTGGGTGGTTTTGAGATTTTTTTGGGGGCAGGTCTTGACTCGGTACCCCAATAAGGAAGAAGCTGGTGACACAGCAACTCTCTTCACCATCATCGACGTGAAAAGCACGATTGCATTGAAAGTTTGCCACTGCAAGCCAAACTATCTTTTCTTATCTTTTTGAGGTCATAGCCAGGCCATGCTTAATGACCTTTGAACTCTACCTCTCTCAGATTCCACCTCCGAGAGAGATACACCAGCGCTGCTCCCAGCATTGTCCCACAGCGTCACCTCAGTGTTGAAATATCTTGACACCAGTGAGAGAACACAGGAGACACATCAAAAAAGGGTTCTGTTGGGAACATGCACACGCCTGCACGCTCGAAAAATATCTGGAACGGGTCAACCTCAATCATGGTTTTAGTGTAAACTGACATAACGTTGTTCCTGAGAGACCTGTCTTCGAAATATAGCACCAAATCTAACCAAAAACCTGCTGACTCGGGCCAGTGTTTTCAATCTGGAGCTAAGCGCAGAGCTTTGGGTTTAATGTGGGGCTGGTTCCTTAATGTAAGGTCAGAAGAAAGATCTGAAATAGTAGTTATCTGTATCTCAAAGAAAAGTTACTATGTTAATTCCCAGATATCTAACAAATCCATTTACAGCATTTATTAGACATTGACTGCATTTATTAGACGCCCGTATCCAGAGCGACTTACAATCAGTAGTTACAGGGACAGTCCCCCTGGAGTAACTTAGGGTTAAGTGTCTTGCTCAGGGACACAATGGTAGTAAGTGGGATTTGAACCTGGGTCTTCTGGTTCATAGGCGAGTTTGTTACCCACTAACTACCATTTTTGTTGACCTGTAATTACGATGGTCCTTTATAAAGTTAAAAAGGGGACTGATATGTGTTATAGGGGACTGCATTCTGATTTTGTGTTATTAAAACCACACTAGCAAACTTTATTAAAGACTGGGTGTCTTTCTTATGTATGTAAACCACAAGGACATCTTTGACCTTACACAAGTGAACAATGCCCATTCTCAGTGAATAGTGCTGTGCTTGCGAGTACTGCTCCCAGTTGTAAAGATCAAGGTTCACTTGGTCCTGAATTAAATGTGTTGGGTACTAAGTTCAGTAAGACAAGACCGTCGGGCCCCCAAGCACTCTGACACCTCACTGGGGCTAAACATGCCACTTCAAAGGCCACCATTTTCTCACCCCTCTTTCGTGCCAAACTGCCCTCTCCTCTTTCTGCTACACACCCCAACAGAGCATGGAGGTGACAGGTGACACCTCAGCCATATGGGGACAATGGCATGTCCTTTTTCTGAGCCAATGTCATCCAGCAATGTTTGCTATTTAGGTGTCAGAAAACATGGCCGACAGCTGCTTTCTTTCTGTTTTCTCTCTCTTGTTCGTGATCCCTTGGATTTTTTCATGCTTCATAATTATCACAGATCATTTTTTCTTTCTTAATTGTCCGTTCCTCCATCTCCTCCATAGACTTCATCTCCCAAGGATTTCAATTCAAGACTCATCACTGTCACTACAAAAACCAGGTCAAACGCTGTCAGTGCAATTAATGAAGCAATTAACCATGAAACTAATGGAGCCCCTAAAATTTACATATTCTGCAAATATGTAAATGGTTAAGGGAAGGAAATCTTTCTCTCTCATTCGCCCAATCCCTCTGCCTCACCACCCCTCATCGATCCCGCTGTATCCACTTTTCTCCAACTGTGCTGCCATTAAAATGGTGAGGTGGTGGGAGTTATGACCTGGTCTCTGGACAGAGTAAATCACCAGACCTAAAAAGTGGGGCTGGAGGGAGGATAGATTCGTCTCTGCTGGGCTCCTCATAATAAATCAAGGAGCATAATTAGGAGTAAAGAGAGGCTTAAGTGGGACCATTGGGCTGATGGATACAGGTCTTCCCAGGCTGGACCTCCTGGGCCTGGAGATGTTTATGAGCCAAGCTGATGTGGGAGAACCCCAGTGACAGGGAAGAGGAAGTGATGGCCGAATGTGCATGTGTGAGAGAGACAGACTGTGAGAAAGAGAGAAGGAGTGGGTGATCTGTCACTCTCCCTGGTCTACCTGTGTCTTATAGTACAACCCCATGTTTGACTTGCAGATAGCTAAAGGCCTATTCAAACAGATAGGTGGATTAGAGATTGTAGCTAATCCTCTTAAACTGTGTCAGTGTTATGCCAGCATGACCAGTCATTGTTTTGCATCAAATTCAAAGAAACAGGAAGTTAGCAGCACAGTGTAAACAAATGTACTAGTAAACAAGACACAGCGCCAACTTATTTACAATGGCACAGGTCCTCTAGTCTCTGCTTGAGGGAAGGTCTCTCAAATGATGTTTCCTCGTTTGGTGTTTTGATGATTGGGCTTAGATCTGCTCACTGAAGCTCATATCGTGCAACGTAGGGCTTTTTCTCACCCATCAGCCATTCTGAGAAGCCCATGCCTTGTGGATTGGGACACCTTGGAAGAAAAAATGTGCTTGATCCCCTGGTCAGTAATGTAATTTTGGTTGTGTTTAGTTATTTAGTCAAGTGTTCTGTTTGTTGTTCTAAGATATTGTGATTACACTGTAATCGTTCCATCATAGCACAAAGGTGATCACTCAATGAACAACAATCCTCAGCATTATCATAATAAAAGAAACAGATGAAGGGAAGTGAAGGTGCAGTGATTGTCATTGTGAAACACTGCAGCACAGCACATGGTGACATGATGAAATGTGTCCTCTGCTTTTAACCATCACCCTTAGTGAGCAGTGGGTATCCATGCCAGGCGCCCGGGGAGCAGTGTGTCCGCTTTGCTCAGTTGCACCTTGATTCGAACTGGCAAATTTCTGATTGTGGGGCCGCTTCCTTGCCCCTATATACTGCCCAGATGCATAAAATATGTTGATTTAAATGAATGTGTTTTTGCATGTTTATAATTCATAGAATTGTATGAAGGTACTCTTGTAAATCTTAAGATGGTGGATTTGTCTGTCTAACGTGTATCTAATTACAGAGGACAGAACATAAAAGAGTGATGCCTGATGATGGATAATGAGCAGCATTCCGTAAAACAGCAGACTGACAGCAGACCATGTGACAGCCTGTCTGTGAGTGAGGCTTAGTGAGGTGAGTGTGTTGGCAGCTTAGAGTCTTTGTGTGCATTTTGAGGAGAGGCCAGGTTTGTTCTGCCAGGTAACACCTTCTGCAATGAACAGGCCC
Organism: Denticeps clupeoides; assembly: GCF_900700375.1. Taxonomy (NCBI): domain Eukaryota; kingdom Metazoa; phylum Chordata; class Actinopteri; order Clupeiformes; family Denticipitidae; genus Denticeps; species Denticeps clupeoides. The sequence continues at coordinate 9,299,806 of NC_041713.1, read as the reverse complement.
TCCTCCTTCTCCGCTTCATCCATGAACGTGTTGATCCTTTGAACCCCACGTCTGCATTAACCTATACATTGAATTGCACATGTATGTGCACTATGGATCGTCCTTCTGAATGAAGAGGAAAAAATCTCCATACTTTCATGCAAATATATTGCGTGTCTGTTTATATTATAACAGACACATAAAAACAGGACAAGGTGCCAGACAAAAGTTTGTAATTGTATTTTGTATTACCTATTACCTCCAGAACTAAAAGTAGGGTACGATTAGAACCCCAGAGCCTCTTCTATCTAATGCTCCACCACAGCCAGACCTCGACCAAACTCTTTGACCCCTCTCACCCTCCCTGCTGTCCCCTCAAGCCCTGCCAGCCACTGGCCCAGCAGTGTCCAGCCCACACAACCTGTCCAGGTGAGCCCTGTGGTGCACTTCTGTCTTTAGGGAATGCCCAGTTTCATTAATCATGCCTGAAGACACATTCCGGCCAGTCGCCTGTGAGGTGTGCAGCCCACGGTGCAGAGCAGCTCACAATTAGCATCTTAGCTGCTGCTTGCATTGTCGGGAAAATTATTAACTCACCGCAATATTCCTATGAGAAAATAACATTTCGTATTTTCTTCATCTCATGTTCCAAGCCTGCAAAAACTGCAACGAAAGGTATAGAAAAACAGTGTCTACAACAACTTTTTAAAAGATATTTGCATGACATCCCACCCCTTGTATTATTTTTAAACAAAGAAACAAAATGCTGCTTTTGAAAAAAAATACTTATACGGTTACATTATAAACATATAAAATATAGTAAAGTCTATATTAACATAGTATTTACTCCAAATGCTATCATTTCTGAAGGTGTATTCAGTGAATTGACATTTACTTGTGAAATCCCGTTCAGTGTGCAGCCATGATAAGGCAAGGGGTGATTATTTTGAATAAATTGTTGTTACATTAAAATTTAACACCCCAGTTAAATTAGTATTTCTAGTATTTGTAGTGTTTTCTTGTAATACAATACTTGTAGTAGTATGGAAATGCGTGATGAGGTAAATAAGATTTAATGCACAGGACACTCTCACCAACCAATCACAGTAAATCTACGGCATTATTACAAATGAAAGTGAGAAAAGAAGTGCTGGGCAGGTTGTTAATTCTCGTCTGAGGGCATGATGTGTGACTTACATTATTGTTGCTCCTTCCCACACTCTGCATCATGCACCAAGCAGTGCTGTTTCTATTTTTTTCAAATTATCAGCCAGTCTGTAGTCTTCTGGAGTCGTGTGTGTGTGTGTGTGTGTGTGTGTGTGTGTGTGTGTGTGAATTATAGATAGATCTTTCGCTCGATGCCTCTCGACATCCGTTATGCTGTCCTGTCCTCTTGCCAGGCATCAGGGAGGCACGATAGCAGCTCTTTAGAGTGAAGCCTGTTCCTCTCACTGCTCAAAGGCTTCATTACCGACGCCTGCGCAACAGTTGTTGCTTTAATTACTCCAAAAGCTGATTTCAATCAGTCCAGTGATGAGCAAGACGAAGCCGTCCAAGCCCTCGGCAGGCAGACTTGCGTTCAGCCACAGGCCAGCTGTTGCCATTGCTGGGCCCATCCATTTTTTCCTTGCAGCATTTGGAGAACATGCACAGCAGAAGACTGATGTCTTAATCACAGTTTGTCTGATTACGTCTGTGAACGGGGTCCAGCACTGACGTGAAAGAGCTTGATTAAAAACGCTTAAAATTTTCTTTTCTTTTCTTTCCCCCCTTTTTAAGAAAATAAATAATTCGTATTTTGGAGATGCTTGTGTTGCATGTTGCACGCTCCTTGCTATCTTTGTGGGCTACATGTGGTCCTTCGCCTGCGTGTATATGTGCATTTGTATAACTTATGCACATTCAGAAATGTCTGCACTGATTTGTTGGCTCGTGTTTACCGGTGTGTGTGCACGGCCGCTAATGGCTGTTTTGGATTTTAATCGTAGCGTATACAGGACTGAGTGTGTGTGTGTGTGTGTGTGTGACCGAGAGAGAAACACAGTGTGTTTATGTGTGCCCATTGGCGTGTATACATGTGCTTGGATATCTGCTTTCTTCAGGGAGCGTTAGTGTGTTTTTTTTGGTGGGGGGGGGGGGCAGCCTGGGACGCAGATGTGATCTGGTGTGAAGAACAAGTCTGACTGCCAGGAGAACCGGACCTGGCACTCACCAACAGCAAGAGATTTGATCCTTGGGGTGGCTGGGGGGAGACACTTACACGTTTTGTGTCTCACAAGAGAAGCCCCATTCCCCATCCATAAATTACGCAAAGAGAATCTTATTAGTTCACCTCATAAAAAAGGCACCATTTTACAGCCACCTCTGGTCCCCTGGTGAGAATCACAGACACTCTGATTTTTTCTTTTCTTTTTGGCCTTGTGAAACTCAAACCTTCACACAAGCAAAGACACAAAATCACAGCCACCCCCTCCGATGGAGAATCTCTTTCCTTGGCTCACCAGATTGTCGAGTGCCACACAGAGCGATTGTGGTTTTGTTTGACTTGTTAGAATGAATGGAGAGAACCAGGAAAAAAGGGTGGGGGACCTATGTAATGGTGATGTTTTCATGGGTTTTGGAGCGGGGCGGGTAACTGCCTGTCCAGGTTGGACCCAAGCTGTGGGCTTTGTTGCCTGCTTCGGACAACAGGCCTGGGGCCCTGGGCCTGTCCTGAGCCCCCTCTGGCCCTGTCACCCTGCCTGTTATTGATGGGACAGCCAGGCAAAGGAGTCCTCCCATGGACGACAGGTTTCCCCATCCTCCCCCGGTGTCTGCTGGCCACTGGGACCCCCCTTCTTCCTGAAATGAATAAGGCACAGCTGGGAGAGGACTGTCCACTGATAGAAGGGACCGTAGCTGTGTATGGGCTAGAAGGGGTGAGTGGATGCAGATTTTAATGCCATCAGGGTCTATTCTGTCGTGTGACAGGCCCGTAAGAACTGAAAAAAGACAAGCCCCGCCCCTACCCTCCTGCACCAGTGTCTCTGTTACAGTGTTTTGACATAGGGTTAGGGACATTGTCCTCTTTACAGTGGACTGAAAAGCTTAAAGTAGGTCTCAGTTGCCGTATTTGGACCAGAAACTAAAAGGAATATTTTAGAAAAAAAGTCCCTCTGAGGACATGCCGACACGACAGTGAATCGGTGACATTACTTAACTACACATCCTCTCCTTAACAGGTGGCATGGAAGTCCTGGCACAGTCTTTATCTCTGTCGCTCATCCCCAACAGGGGACGTTTTAGCAAAGCAGCGTGCCACCAAGAAAAGCAGGTCACCAGAATCCACGAGACAGGCCGATCCAACGTCTCTGGCAACGGGACCGCCATCGTCAGGGAGATGGCTCACTGGATCAGAAGCTTCACCGCGTGGTGGGAGGCCCAATGCGATCTGACAGAGCTGTCAGCGACCAGGTGGCACAGCTGGTCGTTCTTTTCCTTTTTTTTCCCGAGCTCTAATCCTTGAACACACTCCCCCTCTCTCGATTTCACTCGTTACCCTCCCTTCCCTCGCTTTCGCGTACGGTAGCGGAGATAGAGAGTGCAGGGCGTCATGGCGCGGGTGTCTTAATTTCCCTGCGCGCGGGCCCGTTGTTCCCGTCTGACAGTGAAAAATGGTTCGTCAGCTCGGATCTCTTTGCCGGGCGCACGAGGCCAAACGGCGCAACATCTGGCCGCGTTTCATTGTCTCCGGGGTTTCTTGGCACACGTTCCTGGCTGCCGTTTCTGGTTGCGTTTTCATTTTATCCCTCCCTCCCTCCCTCCCTTCCTTCCTGCCTTGCCCGTCTCCAGTCCTCCCCATTTCCCCTCGCAGAATATACGCTCTCTCCGCTCAATCAGGGCGACGTGGCAATACGGGCCCGGTGGGGGTTCTCACCAGAAAAAAACCCAAACGTTGCCACTCATCAAGAGCGTCGTCAGAAAGCCTTTTAACTCCTGCCACTGTTGACTTGCACTTCCCTGAAGTGATCCCTTCGTCAAGCGTAATAGGGGCGCGTGCTGTACCATCCCAGAAAGCCCTCGCAAACAAGCATGCTGCGCCACGGGTTCCGGTCCGCCACAACACCGCACGGGGCTGGGTGTAACCCCCGAGAACTGGTTTTACCTTGACAAAGAGCCAGTTAAAGGCCCGCGCCACGCGGCTCGGCCAGAGAGCCTCCCATAACTCATTTCTCGTTACCTCACATGCAAACATTTTGGCGCTGGCGTGCGGGAGGCGAGGCCTTTTTGCTCACCAGCGGTGTTCTTTGGCCCGCCGCCCCGTTCAGTCACAGCGGGTTCAGAAGTGATTCATCAGCATCTATAGACCCTTGTCCATTTCAGGGCATCGTTGAAGGCTGTTTATTATTATTATGGCACAGAGTCTTATCCTATTATCTCCTCCAAACACGGCTCCATTATGGTTAATGACAAAAGTGCATGGCATGACATTATTTGTGAGGTTGCGTGCACACAGAAGGTTCACTTTGCGAGGTGCATTCAGATACCTGGACCATTTGCTGCATACAACCATCGGTCCGCATGCCCAGTCGGTTGAATGTTGCTCTACAGTCGTGGCATAGAGGCAAAGTGCTGCCTTCAGAAGCTATTTTAACTCATTTCAAATCATAGGCATGGATTTTGCTTTACGAAACCTCAATAGTAGGTGGTTCGTGTTTTTCTTTCATCAGCCCCATGAGGCCGATGAAGTTCTTTAGCACTCAATGAACATTGCGATGGCATATTTTATGGACGTTTTAAAGTGTAGCCTGATGTGTGTTGATTTAAGACAGGTGAAGTTGGGGGAGGAATGAGCAGGCCGAGAAATTCAGCAGAGGTTGTAATTGTGGGATATTTATGGTCAGGGGCGGACGGATGAGTTACGTGCAGCTTTTTGGGACGTTAGAAACGCCTTTGTGAATTCAGTTATTAAAATTAGATTTATAAGGCTGTGTCAGCTGGAGATATATTTGCCGAGGGTCCCTTTCTTTCTCTATTCTCTATCTTTTACCCTCCCTTCTCCCTTTTTTTTTTCCTTTGTCAGTGCCTGAGAACATGTTTTGGGCTCATAAAATTTTACATCCCTTGTGAGTGAATCCTCGGGCCTGAATGCTACTGTAAGTGAAAGCGAAACAACGGCTCCATTTCAGCAGTGGTGGAGTTCAGCCAAATGAGAGCAATATTAAACACAGGCCTCGATCTGGGAGCCCACTCACAAATCGTCTTTTACGAGGTCCCTTAGAAACCGTGTAGCGCTTTGGGCCCCTCTAGGCGTTACGCTGTATTTATTTCATCGCTTTTTTATGCTTGTGTTCATTGTGGAAAAACTAAGGGGAGATAAATCAGGCGGGAAAACTTCTGTTTCTGAGCGCTCCCGTAACTTGGGGGGTTGACTGCTTTATAAGAGTTCTGGTGAGTGTGGGATGGGGAAGCTTTGGCATTGCATGCATGGACTTTATGGTCTGAGTTTCTCCGAGGGGACGGAATTGTTCCTGTGGGATCTCACTGCGCAATGGCCAGAGAGACCACAATGGTAGTCGATGATATTAACTGCATACAGAGAGAATTGCTGTCACTCTCTCTTTTTCGTTGGTTTATCTCCCCAACGTTTACAACTTTGGCCTGGATATTAGATAGATTCCTTCACCACAGAGCTCCTGGTTGTCACCCAGTCCCCCCCCCCAAATGCTTCACTTTTTAAACCTAATGGTTGCTTTGGGCTTGTTCTTCTGTAGGGGGCACCATTTGAAATGAAAAAGGGCATGGAAAAGAGGTAGTTTATTCACCTTCAGGTTAATGTCATGTCAAACAGTGCTTCATGCACTTCATATAACTGAGAGGTTGGTGATGAAAGAACATTGGAATTTTTCAGAGCTGAGGAGCAAGATGCAGGTGATTTTCCATTTTTAAGGCAAACATGGCTAATATTCTAAAACCTACTGTGACATTTTGATTTATAGTGTTAGTGCCTGTAGACATTGAATAGATAGCACCGGTTAAAATGCTATGTTTCTCCTGTTCCTACATAAGGTCATGTCAGAACAATAGACCTCAGACACAATAGCGGCTGGCCGTGACAGTTCATAATATAACTGATTTTACAGGTATTGCTAAAATCCACTAAAGATTAAATAGCGATACTGATAACATGCTAACACCTTTACCCTGAAGACCTGTGGTAATGTATAATTAGTCATAAAATGGTATATGTTGTTTGGTCACCAGCTTTACCAACTAATTTAGGCATTTATATTAAATATTTGCAAGATTGTTACACAAAAGATGAGCAGCATCAGCAAATGACCAGCAAATGTGTTCCACATTCGGTACACATTTGCATACATGCATGTGTGCAGCGAATGTGAAGATTCAGTAAAGACACACATCTTTGCAAGCTTTAGTGTGTACTGAAAACATGCATGCATGCAGGCACACACTCACACTTCCCACCCTCCTCCTCACCAGCACTAAATTGACGAGCAGCTGAATGTCAGTTTGAAATGAACTGGCACCGAGGTGCCTGCAAGTGGTTTGTATGTGTGCATCATGAATGTGTGAAAGGGTGGGGGGAGTGTGTGTGTGTGTGTGTGTGTGTGTATGCAGGCAAGAGAAGAGGAGACGGCGGAACTCAATCAGGGCTGGGTCGCATGGGTTCAGCACAGCAATACAGAGCAGCCCTCCATGCTGAAAAATGTGAGGTGACAGTTCATTTTCGTTGGTGACACTTTTTGTCGGTCTCACTCGCTCTCTTCCCAGACTCGGTGGCAGCAGTTACCGTGGCGGCAGTCAGGGAATGGGGGGCATGAAGAGTGGGGGTTGCTAGATAGGGAGGTGGGTCTTAGCAGTCTACGTATCCATGTCTGTACCAATCATGTTCACCTTAACCATTTGAAAGTTCCGAGTGTGGAAAAATTTATGCTTTATATTTTAATATTAATTTCCCTTTGCACGTGGACATTTGTTTGTTCATGTACTGGTCTGAGGTCATTTGGCAATCACCAATAACAACAGGGCCTGAAGTCTTACGTCATGAGTTGGCGCTCTCCATAGAAATCTAACCGCACCACTCAGCCTGCTTCCTGCCACAGGAACTGGTTAATTTTTTTCACCCCTGGATGTGGCTTGGCTGCTGCCTGCCTAAGAGCTGCTCTGCTCTGACGCCCTATTGATCCTCATTTCCCCCTTTCTCTCACGTGTCCGCTTAGGTTACAGTACATACTCAGATAGGCTGCCTCTGCACCGACTGAGCCTTTTATGCTCAGTCTACATCAAAGACGGGGTCAAAATGGTGCTGTTCTCACTCTGAAACCTAATGGCCACCGCTGTGCATTTTTCCTGTCTGTGTGTTAAGTAGAAAATCATATCTAGACCTGGAACAATGGTCTCTTGCAAGAATTGTCCACAATAAAATAAGAAGACAGGTCTGTCAGTGGCATAAATAGATGCTCGTGCGCCTTCAACCCCTTTTTTCCCCCTTGCAGAGACCACTCACCGGAGTGACACATCTGCAAATGAGACTGGATTGATGTCGGCGTGGCGACGAATGGCCTGTAATTTGCATGCTAATTGTGCGATTGCCAGTGGATGATTGTTTTGGTCTGGATCAATGGCAAAAGGGACACCCAGTTCTAACAAACAGAATATTGAGAATCTGGAAGGTGTCTTTGTTTCTATATATTTTTTGTATGCATGTGTTAGTGAGCAGTGTACGTGTGCATATCTGAAATGATTCTTTGTGTCTGGAATTCTATGCGCTGCGGATCTTTAAAATGTAAATGCACAATGCTATACAGTTTTGATTAGAGCATGTATCATTAATTCATCCATCTATCTGCATCTGCTTATTTTATTACACCCTCAGTTTAGATACATGTGATATGTATGTTTAAGTGTGAAGATTTCCAAGCAACTCAAAGGCATGAATGACCATGGTGATCAATACATCATTAGGGACCTTATCAATTGCTTAAATGCTAATACAAGGGGTTCAATAATAAAGAGGGGAGAAAAAAGGAAAACCTCTATGAAGGGATTTCTTCATCAGAGTGGGAGGCTTACATGGTCCTGTGGTTATTGATTTAAGCTGCTTATTGGTACAGTCAATCAAAATGGGTTTGTTTTCAGATTCCACCAGGCCATCATTCCTCGCTGACTCTGTTCTTGATTATCCTCCTTCTCCGAAAAGAAAAGGATCAATTTCTGGCCAAAATCAATTGCAGGAAGGGCCACCTTAGATAGGTGACCAGTAGAAGAAAATGGGTAGAGAACAATCTGGCATGGTGAGTGGCATGAAGTATCAAAAATGGCAAGGGCTTTTGCTTTCACTTCTGCTGTGAAATGTAAGGTGATCATAGCTGCGTTCAGACTGTTCAAAGCTGCTCCTCTGTGAAGTCTAATGGGATCCTGCCTGCTTGTAACATAACAGACACACACACACACACACACACACACACAATTTGCAGGCGATGCCTGTCCAGGTCGAGACCTGCTGCATCCGTTGCCATGGAAACCTCTGTAATGGAGAGAATGTGAAATTCCACCCTCCCTTGTCTCTTGTATTCAGGCACACACAGACACACACACACACACTCTCTCACACACATATAAATCTCATTTTTTTTATCTCTATATGTCTTTCTCTTCTTACCATACCTTTATTCCATGTGAATTTTTTGACTGCACTTCTGATCTGTGACATAATCCTTAGCCTCTTTAGTGGCTAACACCAGTGTCTTTTTCTGTCTTTCCCGTTGTAGGTGAAAGGCTTTGGACCGGTCCCTTTTTCAGTAATAAGACTTTCTTTTCACTCCTCGGCTGAGGCCAGCAGCTTCCTTTCCCTTCCACGCTCTGAAACCTTGCAGTGGCAGCTCTCCAGAGGCCCGGCTGCCAAACAGGGGAAGATAAGCAGAGGCAAGGGTAAAGAGAGGGAGATAGAGATCAGGAGTAGGTGGATGGTGGCAGAGTGGACTGTCATGGCTGTCACTCCTTCTCCATTGCTTCTCTAGCCCTCTCACTAAAACCTATACAATTGTTCCTGGGTCAGACTGGTCCTTTTCAGTTTAATGCCCTAGGAAACGGTCGGCCTTGGAGATCTGATCCTGAATCAGTTATTAGCAGCTTGGAGTAGCTGGTACCTTTAGAGTCACACCCCCACCCCTCTCCTATCTCCTCTCCTTGCTGTCTCTTCATCCCCCTCTCTTCCTAATTATGCCCACGTGAAACCAGAGGAGCCCCTGTCACACTTGTCGGAGGTGGCCTTGCTTGTTAAATTCCTCCTTCAAGAGCATTTTCATCTGGAGGGAGAGGGAAGGGGAGAGAGGCAAGAGGAGAAAAGCGAGGGGGGCTGAAGGGGCGGGACAGAGGGAGCAGTTGCGAAGGAGAACATGAGAGAGGCAGTGATACGGAAGAGGCGCGGGGAACCGCAAGTCGAGAGACGTGGGAGAACATATAGAGAGAAACACACACGCGAAACAAGAGGTAGAGCAGAGATAGCAGTGTCGAGAGAGGGATGGAGGGAGCGCAAGAAAGAACGAGCTGCACTGTAATGGCTCTCGTCTACGTGAAATCGAATTCTCGACGCTCTGTCGCACAGGGGACGCTAATTGACAGGCAACCACTTAAGTCTTAATTTTCTTTTAAGATTGCGGTGTAAAAAGAAAGAGGGTGGGAAAGAGGGGCTGCGAGCCGGGAATTCTAATGAGGGAGAGTGTGCCGGAGCCAGGCTATTAAATGTGATCTCAATTCCATTCCCCAGAAGACACCCTGGCTCCTCTAACGACAGACCCTGTTAATGGCCCTGCCACCGGTCATCCAGAGAAAGCCCGGCGTGACTGCCCGCGGCATGCCAGTTCGATTCGGCCGCACAGCAGCCCAGGGCTGGGCCAGCTGGACGGCGGAGGGCCAGTAGTGTCCTGCATCTTCATCCTAGTTGGAGAAGGTGTTGATGCTTGCATATGCACATGTGCTCTTAAACACATCACCTGTGGCTATAACCGGCAGCCGTGAAGACCAATCACCATACGTTCACGCCAGGAGGGGTTCTCCTTCCCCGCTCTGAGGGCGTTCACACCAGAATTGCTGAAGGTGTCAGTATTTGCTCTGGCCGCCCTGCCAAGAACTCTGCCAAAGCAGGGGACATTTTAAAAACGGAAAACTTCACTGCTAATTACAATAAAGTTGACCAGATTTGTACATTAATCTGACGCTTAGGCCACCCAAGATGAGCCAACAACTCTTGTCATTGCGGAAGGCACTTTAATGCCTTCGCGGTTTAAGGTGTGAACATAGTTTAAATTGCCTGGTTCTGCTAAAATAGCTCCACTGAAAGTCACTATATAAATATGTAGACAGAGGGACACTGTTGCACTTTCAACAGCCACGGCACAAAAACATTGGAGGTTTTTTTTTTGTTTTTTTTGCTCCTTAAATGTAAGAAGAGAAGTTTTTCTTAAGAGAAGTTATTCTCTTATAATGTCTTTGGCCCAAACCAGTCTTTGCAGCTGCTCGGCTCTTTTTATGTGCTTTCAACAACACTGCTGATGAAGTCCTCATGATCATCTTCTGGGCGCAATGACTAGAACTTGTGGCCACAGTAGAAAGCGTTCATCATATTTCCTGCTTTGATCAGGCATGTCCAACCCACGAAACATGGGATTTCCCAGAGGTTGCTTCAGTGCTGGATGAGGTGATCTTTAGGAGGATTTCAGCATCAAAGCTGATCAGGCACTATTTATGATTCCCCAAAAGTAGCAGTTGTGAAATGCCTCCAGACATCTGATGCTGAAACAATATCCCACATGCACACATGCAAAATGTGACAAGCTGTAATGTTAAACGAGTGTTCCACACTTCTGACTTCCTGGAAAAATTCTCACTGCTGCCTGACCTTAGCTAGCTTCAGGTGATTTGTTTAACAGCCTAATAAAAAAGGTGGTAGGATGCAAGCCAAAAACTTTCTGACAAGGTGGTACTCCAGGAGCAGAAAACCTCCATACATAGACATACAGCACAGGCCAAAAGTTTGGACACACCTTCTCACTCAATGTGTTCTCTTTATTATCATGACCATTTACATTGGTAGATTCTCACCGAAGGCATCAAAACTATGAATGAACACATGTGGAGTTATGTACTTAACAAAAAAAGGTGAAATAACTGAAAACATGTTTTATATTCTTGTTTCTTCAAAATAGCCGCCCTTTGCTCTGATTACTGCTTTGCACACTCTTGGCATTCTCTCGATGAGCTTCAAGAGGTCGTCACCTGAAATGGTTTTCCAACAGTCTTGAAGGAGTTCCCAGAGGTGTTTAGCACTTGTTGTCCCCTTTGCCTTCACTCTGCGGTCCAGCTCACCCCAAACCATCTCAACTGGGTTCAGGTCCGGTGACTGTGGAGGCCGGGTCTCCACTTTTTGTTAAGTACATAACTCCTCATGTGTTCATTCATAGTTTGGATGCCTAGAGTGAGAATCTACCAATGTAAATGGTCATGATCATAAAGAAAACACATTGAATGAGAAGGTGTGTCCAAACCTTTGGCCTGTACTGTATATTGCAGAAATGGACATTTTTATGAACATAAACAGACACTTTATTAATCCCAAATGGAAACTGGTAATCTGAGTTAACAACACGCGGTTGTCTCTTCCTCTTTAAGACGGACGTGCTCCACTCCCCCAGTTCATCCAGCCTTGATGCCGTGTCTCCTCGGATCTGTCCCGTCACGCCGGAGTCTCCGGCAGCGCCGCTCGCCCCCTAGCGTCGCGACGCGGGCGCTGCAGCGCGGAGCGCGGCGCTCGACTCGCTGCGCGGCTGGAGGCGTCTTCCGCCGACGAATTACAGATGCAAATATTGAAATGAAGCTTAATCACCTGCCGAGACGCGGTGCCTGGATCGTGCCAATTAATCGGTTCACGCGGATTTCAGTCTTATTCGTTTCGGTTACCGCATTGCTCAGCTGGAATTACAGCAGCCATTTACCATGTCATTTAGAACGAGGCACGAGAAGCGTGTGTGTGAGTGTGTGTGTGTGTTGGAGAGATCAGAGGCTTCCTTGCCATGGGGAGTGAAATAATCGGTAGGTGTTTGTCGTTCTGCTAGATTTAAAGATGAACGGAGAAACTGATAGAATGAGGTGTATGTGTGTTTATGACTTGGAGGGACTCTTCACCTTCATATCTTATCAGGGCCCTTCAGGGGCCGAACGCTGTGGGCTTCGTTTTCTTATCTGCGCCCAGCTCTCCTCTGCCCCTTCGTCACACCGATATGCTATCTTCCTGCTGTATCAGTCACGCCATTCCCACCCTTCCCCAGGACCCCTCTCCCATCCTCCACCCCCCACTCCACCCTTCTACTCTCTTCCTTTGCTCAGGTCCTGGTCTGTCTTCCTGCTTGGCCTGCCCTGGCCTCTCACTGCACGTCAGACCAGTCCTTCACACACAGTAACATGTGGGTTTGAGTGTGTGTGTGTGTGTGTGTGAGTGTGTTTAATGGCTGCGCGGGGGTCAGCAGGCTATCGGCTTGGCTTCGCTTCAGGGCCTCTCCAGGGCCACCCACACAGGATGCCCTGTCACGTCGCCATGGAGACTGTCGTCCTTATCAAAGCGGTGGCTATCAAGGGCTTTTAAAAATATATTTAAAAAACATTATTCTGGCAGTTTTGCATGTTCGGAGTAAAAGGATGCAGATTGAGAGACGGGTGGTGGGGGAACTGACAAAAGCTGAGGAGTATTTGTGTGTGTGTGTGTTTATGTGTAAGGAAACGAGAGAGACCCTGTAAAGTTGCAGCCCCGTCAAGAAAATGAACCTTCAGCAGCAAGTTTGGCGGAGTTGAGGTAGATTCCGGGTCAGTTTACACAAAGAGCTAAACACGCAGCTTTATCTGAAAGGTTAAGGTAAATGAGGGAGATAATCGCAATAATCATGTTGACACTTTAAGATACGGCTGCAAATACGGTGATCCCTGTCTGGGAGTGAGTTATCATGACACGAAACTGCTAGGCTATTACTGGTTATTGGGTGCTAATACCAGCACCTGTCCTGCTGAGTGAGCTCTGTTACTCATACAGACGCATTCAATCAATCAGTCAATCAATAAATAAATAACTCTCTCTCACACTCACTGTCAATAAACACCTAATCTTCTTCAGGGTCGCAGGCTCTGGAGCACATCCCAGGTCACTGTCCACAGGTCAGGGACAAAGCCTGGGTACCACGTCACTCCATTGTAGATAAATAGCTAGATAGATAAATGGAATTTATTCTTATACAGTTGAGTTCATATTTATGTCTTATTACATTACACTACTTATTGATTTATAATAGTATTCATTTGTTATTTATGTATTGCTTTGTATTAAACAATGCTCAAAGCTGAAAGAAGCCTAAACTGCAAATCTCCCTCTTCACAGTAATTTCTTGGTGAAATTTGCAATGATTAAATATTGTAGAATACAGTGATTCACTTATATTGTGCAAAACATAAATACAAAAAGATGACAGTCAGTGGGTAGTTTTAAGCACTTACATCACTGAGAGGTCATTGATGCCTTTTTTTAATATAAAACTTTAATTACTGCGGCAGAGAATAATTCATGAAGCCGCTGGTTGGAGACAGAAACTGGCATTGTCTTGGCTGCGCCGACAGCAGAGTGGAGCTGACAGAACTGTGTCATGGCCTTCAAAATGGCGGCTGACGGCTGCTTCGCAACGGAGCCCCCGGACACCAGTCGTCACGTGACGGTGCGCTTTTCCTCTTCCTCCGGGGGCCTGGAACAGACAGTCAGCAGCGCGGGCCGTGTTGACTGAACACTCATTTACCCGACTTTCCCTGAGGCAGTGGAAAAGAACAGAAAGGACTAGTGGAGAACCCCGGCTAATGCAAAAGTCTGCGTGGGGACTCATGGTCTAGCAAGTTTATAATCATCAGCATCTAATTATTTTTATTGTTACAACGTTCAATTCTCATCATCTCCTACACTAATAATAAAACCCCATGGTAGCTGTCTAGTTACTGTATAATTATTTATTAATACTGAACATGACACGATCACAGTGCCAAGCTTGCATCTCTCCAGCTGCTCTGGACTTTGCCCATGAGTGTGTGTTGCATGTGTGTGTGAGAGGATGAGAAACAGCACTGGCAATAACATGATAAATAGTTTTATGTGAGTGGGCAATGTAAAGGCCAAAGGTCAAGAAAAGGTAGCTCATCAGAACAAGGTCGCAATCAGAAATTAGTCACATTGCATAGTATCAATTGCACAAGTCATCAATATGTACAAATTAATAATGCAAATATTAATAAAGTGGGGAACTATCAATTTACAAAAAGACAGACATAGTTAAAGAGAGTGTGCAAGTAAGAACACAGAATTTGCATAAATAGGTCACATGATGAGAAAGAAAAATCAGGCCATGACATGTCTAATAAACTGAATGTAAAACAAAACCGTAAAGGGCACAGGTCTGTTCGGTGTAGTATATGCTCAGACAGGACTGAATTCATCAGTTGGCAGAAGGTTGGACTGTTGAGCTCATGTGCACTGATCTCTGGATATCTTTTTCACAGATAACTGCATGGGAGCCAATCACTGTAAATCACTGAATGTCCTTCATATTACTTTAGCAGTCACTCCCCATGTGCTATGTCTATACAAACTGGCACTGGCACTGCCTCATTGTCACAGATTGTGCTTAAGTCTGGGGCTTCCACACATTTCCTTTAAATAATAATTTACATGTATGCTGGGTAGTGTGTATTGGTCTGTAACTGTGTGTGTGTGTATGTGTGTGTGTGTGCATGGTGGGAGGAGAGACAGAGAGGTGGGTGAGGGTTCATCAGCCAGCAGGTATCTCTCATCTCCTGCTCATTATGTGGCCATAGCCTCAAGCTGCACTCTGTGCTGCGCTGATTACATTACGATTGCTTTCCAGACATTTCAAAACAGGGTTTACCTATACCACTGTCCTCTCTCTCTCTTTCACACCCACACACACACACACACAGGCAATGAGATGCACATGCATGCAAATGGCTGTGGTTTTAAAGTTAATATTCAGTAAAACATTAAATACAAAAGAAATAAAATAAAAAAAAGTATGTTTACTGCTATTGACAGCATTCTCACTACAGCTGCAGGTCTCGTAACCTTCTGTAAAACATACAGGGGCAAATCTATCTTATCCATGCACATGGAATGGAGCAGGTCACTCTCTCTTGATGTTTAAATTTATATATATATATATAAACTTAAAACAACGGGAAGCGTGGTCTTCTTGAGGCATGGGAATAATCTTGCGGATGAACTTTTCCACCGGATTACACCACAATGGCCGGGCCAGCCGCTGCTTTTGTCAGGGCCTCGGGATGATGGAGTGAGTGTGGGCCCGATGTCGGGGTCACACAGAGTTCGTCTGCAGTGGGAGCGAACGAGAGAGGGAGACGGCAGCACTGAGAGTGCTTGGATGGATTACACACACACACACACACACACACACACACACAAAGAATATACATCTGTAGCAGTGTGAGTGATGGATGCAGCCTTGCGCTAGCAATGGTCTCTGCTGGGCTGTAGCAGGCCCCCTTTTGGCGGGGAGCCAGCAGTGCTAGCCGTCCTTCAAAATGGCCTCTGAGCAGCCCCTCTCACCAAGAGACTAGTGACCAGTCCCACACAAATGTAGCCACCTGCTTCCAGTCAAATCATAAAACACTCATTTAAAACCACATACAACAGCCCTTCAGTACATTGCCAAGCTCGTTTTTTACTGACCAGGGACAATGCTGCGGACCGTCTGCAAGTACAAGTGATTAAAAACCACTGTAAATGCTTTGGAAAGGCCATTTTGTAATGTTAAATTACAGTTTTTTTTCTGCCACATTAGAAAAGAATTTCGGATCAGGCCTCATGGGGTCTCACACTGGCAAATATAAGGAGCCATTAAAACAGGGCCATTAGGTGTGATATTGATTGCTCATCAGTGGACTACCCTGGCTGCAGTCCACTGAGACAGTGGAGATCTTCATTACACCAAACGTCATTATGTCACTATGTCACCATGTCACTATGCCACTAGGCAGCAAGGACAATACTGTTATCTGTAAAAGCATAAAACAATGACACCGTGCTTGTATCCAGCTCTGGAAACCAATAAATTGTCTGCTGCAACATTTTGGTTTTTCACTTACTATTCAGATGATGGGCTTGCAAACTTATAATATAAAACTACTGATCCCGTTTTCATCAAGTTCTTTCAATGACATTGGTAAAAAATACAATAAATGTTAATAATGCATGGCAGCTGACTAAACAAGTTTACAGCCAACATGTTTGGTGAGATTTGGTTGAGATACTCAGCAGCTGATCATGTTGAAAAAATCATTTTCATGGAGTGCTTGCCATTGAAATAGAAAAGCAAAAGCAAGTGTTCACCTATAGTTTCTCCTATATGTGCAGAAATATATGAGTTATATTAGATGATCTGATCATCTAATCAGCAGCTGATCATGTTGAAAAATGTGTGTAGGTGATGAAAATTGACTTATAATGGAGATGGAGTGCCTGCCATAAAAATAGAAAAGCAATCTTTTAGCGCTTACCTATTGTTTCTCATATATGTGCAGAACTATATGAGTTATACAAAAGTTATATACATAACACTGTGCATTTTAGACTAAGACTTAGTGCGAATGCTAACTGATAAATATAATTGCTAAATTTGCTAATGCCAAAATGATATGCCTTTAAATTATACTGAAAACATATTACATATTTCAGTATTAATATTCAGTAGATACTTCGCCGTTTATGGATTTACAGGTGCGCTAGCCAGCTAATGTTTGCATATGTGCATGTGTGTGGCTCACGAGTATCCACGTGCGTGTCATTATTAACTCGACTGACATGAGGTCTTTGGCTGCTTTATGGGGAGCATTTATCAGCGCACTCGACACAAACACACACACACACACACACACACGCTCCAGTCACACTCCAAAGTTATGCAGCACCTTGGGGCAGACCCAGGCTGGGCTTTAAAAGTGCATTAAGCTTTTATGTTTATGGCATGGTCAGGGCCCCGGCTGCAAATCCTGCTGCATTTACGGCCTCCTTTACTACTGCGCAGTCATAATCACCCATTCAGTACCCCACGCCCTCAGCAGCGTGCCTTTATTATGTGTGTGCTGATAATGAGTCAAAATTGATGCATAATGGCCAACACGCCTGTAACTCATGGCCTGGCAGGTGCATATGTTCAGGCGTGCTTGAAAACGCTGCACTGACAGTAGCCTTAATGTGACTGGCAATATTTTACGCACTGGTTTTAGTACATTATAGCGTGTGAGCTTTTTTCTCGAAGACTGTTGAGTCAAATCCACTTTTACCTACTGCTGTTTTTTGCTACTGTACCGAACTTACGGCTACAGTTGTTATTACTATTCCCACACTTATTCTTGTCCCTGCTTTATAGGTTGTGCTGACTGCTGACTGTTACTATTACCTTTATGTCATTTTAGCTTAATGTTAGTCCTACTTATAACATTATAAATGCTGTGTACTATTATATAGATTAATATGAAATATTGTGGTTGAGGTTATTGTGTAGAGTCATTTTGACAAGTGAGACATGACCTTTGGCAGCATAATTTATTGTTTGCTTAATAATAAGGGAATTTTACATTCAAATTGTCTTGACTAAAATTAATTAGAAGTGAATGAACCTGAGCCAGCTGAAGCCACTCTCTCTCTCTCTTGCCCACTCTCTCTCTCCCTTTCTCTCTCTCAAACACACACACTCACACACTCAAACCATCATGCCATGAATCCTTACATTAATTTTGATTTTTGAATTATAATCTATTAGGCCCGTTATACATATTTTTCTTCTTTCTCTTCTCTTCCTTCTTTTTTGCCTGGTGATTGGAGTGAGTGAAGAAGAAGAAGAAGAATGACCTTTAATGAAAAATTAGACTCTGGAGCCTCTGAATCTATCAGGCCCCGTCAGGACCTTA
The DNA here is from genome assembly GCF_900700375.1 of Denticeps clupeoides. NCBI lineage: Eukaryota > Metazoa > Chordata > Actinopteri > Clupeiformes > Denticipitidae > Denticeps > Denticeps clupeoides. The sequence goes on along the minus strand of NC_041713.1, from coordinate 9,281,797 downwards.
ACCGAATGATGAATACTATCCTTTATACTCCCCGATAAAAAGAACTATCAGCTGCAATGTTAAACTGTCGAACTTTAATTACATTTTCAATTGAAACTGGAGAGGTAACGTCAGGCAGCCTGCTTGTCAACCATGTCACTGTTCGGCTAATTTTTTCCCCTTTCTTTTCTTTTTACTGGGATTGTAGAAAATTCCATGTGTGACATGGAACTTCAAACAGAAACTGCCATTTCAAATGATTTGCCAAGACAGAAACATGGAAACAGGCTGTTTGTGGAATAAATGCTAAATAAAAAGGCGAACAATGCTGTACTAATACAAACATTCTAATTAATATTAAAAGGAATCGATAACCGGAAACTGAAGGTAAATAATTTACATAGTATTCTTTTTTTTTTTAATGTAAAGAACAACATTTATTTCTGGATACTAAGTGCATTGCGTATGTGTGTGTGTGGGTTGGTATGAGTGTGAGTTGCTCTGCTAGCTCATCATTTCTCCTATCGTGACAGACTGGCCTCTTCACAGGCTGAGGAACATTTGTCTGAATTCTGGTACAGTGTTTGTAGGAGAGAGAGGAGGTGGTGTGTGTGTGCGTGTGGAGGGGGGTTATCGAGAGTTAAGTACGTGATTATGCATGTTTGCATTATGGTGTAAGTGGCATGTTGTGTCTGTGTGGGTGTGTGCTCATGTATGTGTGTACACACAATGGTGTCAGAGCGTGTCTGTGCCAGCTTGTGCAAGTGTTACACACACATCTGTCTCAACAGATCTGGAAATAATGAATTCAGAGAGCTCTGGCTTGGAGAACGTTCACTTGGCAGAGACAGTAGCCATAGGCCTGTGGGCTCTGCTTTGGCTCACACTAATTTTAGCCCAAGTAGGTCGATGAAGTCATCCCCCCAGTTCCTCACCTCCTCTCAGCACGAGCCCCCCCTTCTATGCTCCTCTACTCCCTATCGTTCATCTCCTAGGGGAGAACGTTATTTTCTAATTAGTCATGTGCAGGAATTATTTGTGCTAAGTCATTTTTTGTGCTACAAAAGGACCCTAATGAGCCACTAGCATGACAGTCTTTAAATACCCATAGTCTGCCCCCATTCTATACCACACTACTGTGCCCCTTCCAATCCCCGTGACCCACGGTCTTGACATTTACATTTTTCTCCCCTCTTGTATCTGCTCACTATAAAATATATGTTCCATTTTCCCTCTCTCTGTCCCATTTGATCCATTTTTACATTTCAAATGATCTTTAACCTCCAGTCTGTGAGCATAGGACTCAAAAAGTACTCTGTCTCCCTCCCTCCGTTTACATTTTTACATACACTCTCATCTGTCTCTCTGTGAATCTGCAATCCATCTCTCTCCCTTTCTCCAGCTCCACTGATATATCATCCTTTTCATCCAGCCTCTATGTGTTTTCAACCGAACCTCAGAGCGTTGAATTAATGGTTGAATTTCTTGCGACCTATAATCATGTAATAAAAACTGAAATTTGGCTGTGTTATTTGCAATGGTTGCAGAAATTAAATACACATTTCTTCATAATGCTGTAACTTCAGCATAATGCAGTTAACAGGTCATTAGTGTTTGAACCAATCTGTGGGTCCTAAAGATCTTATGGTGTTAAAGTGTAGTTGCTGAAAGACAAGGAGCTTTGCACCATTGAACCATTATAATGACTGTAGACCATTTAATTTAACCTGGAAATGGATTTGATTGGATGCTGATGTAACTTTAAATATGTTCCGTTCTAAATGACTGGCACATGAGTGGTGAGTGACTCATGTACCAGGTCCTATAATTAACTGGTGTAAAGCGGTGTAATTAAATGCCCCTGGTTCTTGTCACTAAAAACAACAGTTCCTAGTTTTAACTTTGGACATTTTTCATATACCTATACATCTGTTAATGAGATGAAAGGCACTAATTTCATCCTGCCGCTAAGTACAGTGCTATGTGCAAGGCTTCCGTGATAGCGTAAGGTCAAATGTGTCCCCAGGATTTACATAAATAGATAAAACAAAGAAAGAGTCACCTATTAGTTGTCTGTATTTTAAAGTCGTGAAACCAATTAACTTTTTTCTGCTGCATAATTATTTTTGTCTTTTGACTCCTGCATGCAAATCCTGAGTATAGCCGAGCGTGAGGCTTGTTCCACCAGAATCTGCGCGCTGGTAATTTTCTCAAAAGCAAGTCAGCATTCAGAGAATTCTATTTCACCATCGCAAGCCCATCCAAGCCTTGTGAACAACTGCCTGGCTGCTGTTGTAGTCTGATGTTCTCCCCTGTGGGCCAGTTAAGATGAATGGAGAAGCTCCGGTGTGACAGCTTTATGGCCAGCGTTGCCCAGGCCTGTTTCGGCACCATATGTTCGGCCCTCACCTCCAGGGCTGGAGAAGACCTTATCTTCCTTTAGCAAAAGGCTTCCGGGGCACATGAGTCCAACTCCTAATAGATTACAAGAAAAGCTTTACAATTTAGCTCTGTCAGTGAGGCAAAGCTTGCCAGGTTTGGCAAAGTTCTGCCTTTATTTATTTCTTTTTTTGTTCTGCTAAGTGACAGATCATCGTATTGATTATATTGCCATGTAATGATATCTCTTGGAGGAGAGTACAATTGTTTCCTGTTGCTCTTGCAAGTTTGAAGAGGTATTGCACTTCATCTTTCTTACTCTGGGTGTGTTTCAGATCCAGCTTGCCAGTATGCTCACACACCAACTACAAGCTGGGATAAAAAAAAAAAAAAGGCCCACCGGTCTCCCTTCTGCTCCATAACAAAGAGTACTTAAAACTAAAGGGTAAAGCCAAACACAGTTCCTGCTAAATACAGCTCGTAAAGTACTGAGTGCAGAGGGCTTTTCCCGTTCTTCATGCCGTCCTTATGACTTAAAAAATAATGCACCTCCAAGGCCTGCGGTGACTGATGCTGTGTTGCTAAATCAAGGCACTTCCTACTACGCTGCTTGCTGCGATGCCAGGGTCATGAATTATCATGATGCATTATTACGCTGAATGCAACACGGTATCGCGGTGTCTGCCAAATTACGAGGGAGCGATGGCTTTATCTCAACAATTAATCATGCTAATATATACGTCATCACCACACCTTTTTTTATCCCTCTCTCAGAACCATACGCTACAGAAGAAGCACAGATGTGCAATCACCAAAAAACAAAATACCTGACTTTGCTTTGGCCATCCATTTGACACCCACCCCCCAATCCTCAAGAACTAAAAAAAAAACTAATTATAAAATTCGGTGATTATGGCTCCCTTGTCTTTGGTTTGTTTTCTGCTCTGTGCTTCTTGCCTGGACCCGTGCTGAGCAGATGTGAGCTGTAATCAGCTGAGAAGCATCTTCTTCAACAGATCCTTGACAGGCGGTGTTCATTTACTGTTCAAAACCCCATTATTAAAGTTTAGGCCACAGTCTATAGTTAATGGACTGTTGGAGAAATTAGACTCTCAACAGGAAACTGGTCCAAAAATGACCAGTTGGCTACCACCCACACTTCATGACAATTCCTCACATGCAATTTGCTTTTAAGGACATACCATATAATCTGAAACGTGTGCTTTAAATGAATCCCAATGCGCTAAGTGTTGTTAATATGAAAGTAATTAATGCTTTTCATGATGAGTGTCTTCTAAGTAGAAATGCTGTTAAAGGAAAGAGTGTTCAAAGGCAATTTTTGTAATGCTGGAGATACTGTAAGGCCTCACAGTGATACTCCATTACAGTAAGCACCATGCACACTGTTATAATATTACTGAGAAAATGAATTGTAATACATTTAACATTGTATAAATGTTAAATGTATTAATTTTGGTGCATATACTTGTGTACCACACTGCTATAACAGAGCTATAGTTGCATTGGTCTCAGAACACAGACTGTGACCTCAAGGTCCCCTCTGTATTTGGGCAGAAATCACCTTACACACTGCACTGCCCCCCAATGGTCTAATCCACACACAGCAACTCAGTTGTTGTGCCCATCCCCCATAACCTGTCTAAGTTAAACCCAAGGCTCCTCCACCCTTCTCCCTCTGTCTCATGCTTTCTCTCTTGCATTCCTAACACAAACTTATTCACGTGGAGAGCGTGCAGTAGCCGTAACTAGCCATGTTCAGAATCACATGGCCATCACTCATCTGCTGGTTTTGTGAGTTAAATTTTTTGATAGTGATATTGACATTTAGATAAGTGTTCGATAATCATGTATTAAAGTAAATAGAAAAGATAAAAAGCAATTTTTGGCATAAATAGTTTGCAACTTTTATCTCTGTTTTGAAAATCATTTTACTTTTTAACGTTTTTCTTTTTTTTTTTTACAGGGTGAGTTGGGCACTTCTCCCTCATTTTAGTAAAGGTCGAAAATCTATTTGTTTGCAGCATCCATTCTTTTTTGAAGCAAATGACATGGGTCAAGTTTGCATGCTGCAATGGGGTTCTATTTATTCTGCAAAGTAATGTGTGTGTGAGAGAGAGCAAGGCAAATATGGACAATCCTTTATTGAGAGCTTTTGTGTGAGTCTATTTGTCTGGGCGCTTGTTTGTTAAGTGTATTTGCCTACACAGGAAGGTAATGACCACACCAGAATTTGTGAGAATTACTTTTTTCCAAGAGGTCATTTTTTTTTGTTCATGGTGGCCGAATGCAAGCACGAACCCGTTTACCATGGTCATCTGTGGTCACCCTCTCTCTGTTTCTCGGCTGGTCACAGTCTGTGTTTCTCTCTTTATGCTTTTCTGTATTTTGTTTTTTTTTTCTTCACACCTGCGCCAGAGCAGTATGGCAGGTAGACTTTTATTGGTAGGTAAATTATGCTCACCTGGACAGGAAGTCAGTTGATATAATGACCCCCACCTCCCTCTAAACAAAAAAATAATAATAATAAAGCACAGTTGTCCTGAATGGCCCTGTGCTTTGTTCTCATAGGGGTGGAATCAGTGGGATTATCCAAAACACTGCTTATCGGCTGCCTGCCACCCGCACATCACTTTTCTCTGTGAACTGCAAAATGCTGCATCGGACAAGTGTCTCAGTGGAGCCGGAAAGTGGGTCGGGTGTGATGGAGCACAGTGTGGGAACAAACAAGAGTGCGTGTTGGTACACAGAACCCACACAGAGACAGCTGGAAATTACACAAGATGGGAGACATGTCCTCTGACAGGTTACAAACAACAGTACCTGCTGCACCAGGCCTCCTGGCACAGGGATTGTCCAATTAAAAAAATCAAGCTATTTATAGCCACAAATTAATTATACTTATAGAGAGAGATTTATTATTCCTTTTTCACCCAGACAGTATGCAGTAGTGAAAGTTTGTGCACCATTTGAAACTGTCTGGGTTCCTTCATGAACTGTGCCTGTAATGTAATCCATCATCATATTGAAGAAATACTTATTTAACAAACAACATATGCAACTGTGTGCAGATGGATTAAACTCTAAAGAATAAATGAGTAAGCTTATATTAAGCAGCATTTTACTGTTGATAATCTGCAATAATGTCAAATCAATGTAGAAAAATAAACTATTTACTTATATTACATTACAAGCAGTGTACACTGAAAGAAACAGGGGCACTGCAGGCCTGTATTACTGCTCCCCAAGAGACAGTCTAGAAGAATATATGCCCTAGGGATAGTTACTGAACCTCAAAGTATCCATGTACAGGTTTTTGAGGTTAACAATGTAAATAGAGGAAGCCTTAAGGTATAAATAAGCACCTTAAAGGGTACTGCCCCAGTTACAAGCTGATGTACCCATGAAGGAACAATAAAGTGTTTTATTTTGTGGCTCAGAATACAGAAAGTATAGGCAAGCGCAACTAATTCCATTTTTGCTGACTTTACATCAGACCTGTGTGCAATGTGATTTACAATGAAAAGGGCATTAAGGTCAGTGGCCAAAGGGGTGCAACAACAACCACTGAACAGGGGCTGTGGCTGTAGTAACAGTCATCGAACCAAACGTGGTGGTTCGATGTGGTGGCCTAGTGGTTAAGGAAGCGGCCCCGTAATCAGAAGGTTGCTGGTTCGAATCCCAACCCGCCAAGGTGCCACTGAGGTGCCACTGAGCAAAGCACCGTCCCCACACACTGCTCCCCGGGCGCCTTTCATGGCTGCCCACTGCTCACTCAGGGTGATGAGTTAAATGCAGAGGACAAATTTCACTGTGTGCACCATGTGCTGTGCTGCTGTGTATCACATGTGACAATCACTTTACTTTATATATAAAAAAAAAAAAAACGGTTATGGTAAAGAAGGGGCTCAAAAAAAAAAAAATGAACTGGCTCTTTTTCCCCTTGGCTAGCCGGAGCAAGCGTATCGGAGCCCGCCCATTCAAACAAACCCATGGACGTCTCTTTTGTTCTTTCTTCCCTTCATTCACCTGTAGGGTGCCTGTTGACTCTCGGCGGGCTCAGATCTCACTGTGTAACCAAGGCCTCTCATTCTAACTCCCTTTTTTTCCCCCCTCTTCTTTCTTTTCTTTCTCCCCTCACTTCATATTTCTTCTAACGCGCCACGTCTTTCAACTGCCACATAATAAGAGAGCACAAGTGCTCATTGACCTGTGCCACACAGCATGATGCGAAACCACTGAAAATGAAAAGGAGCCCAGTGCAGGCCTAAATCTGCAATGATTAGATTGAGCTGGTTCTGTTGGATTAGTCACGGTGGTGCGGCTCTAAAACTCTCGGAGTGACACCTATAATTACACCTACTGTAAACTCTGTTACAACACAGAACTGCTGAAAGGAGAGGCCATCATTTGTAAAGAAACAGCAATAAATAATGGTTCATGGACGAGTCCTTTTAGTTTACAGGAACCTTTTTGATTAGCACACTCTGTTTATTTGAGACGTTTAGGTACTTTTTCATTATAAAATCATGATAATTGTTATTATGTTAAGATAGTGAGTGATTGATGATGCACTTTGACACCTAAGGCGGCTGCCCCGACTAGCTAAATGCCAAGTAGAGATATAATATCTTCTCCTGATGCCTCCATCACGAACATTTCTGTTCTTCAGAGGTGTTGTCGTGAGATTTTTTTTGCTAATTCTGCAATAGGAATTACAACATCTGGCGCACTGGTAATGCTAATGGTTTTGTATTAACAGTGCACACTGAACAATTATCTGCATTCACATGAAGGATGTTCACGTAAATTAATGCAGCATGCTCTTCTGGGAGATATATGAACCCACCCCCCCACCCCCATCCAAAAAACATAACTCATTTGCTTGAATTTTATAGCTTGTGCAGAGCATGTGTTCTACTGTGGGTCTGGGGAAATGATAGCATGAGCAACCAGAGGATCAAAGCCACGACCACAGTTCAGATGTGTGAGTCATGTGCAGAATGATTCATCACCGTGACCTGAAACAATCCCATGCTGCACTTCCAATATCGCTGAAATGTAAATTGAGATCGGTGGAAGACACCCTTGATCGTGACACATGGCCTGCAAACGCAGATCTGATCGGCAGCATCCTTTAAAAGATTAAACCAAAAACCTAGTTTTCAAGCACGAACCACAAATCTGAAATGTCTTTTCTTAATCAAAGCAAATTTGTTCATTAAGTGGCAATGTTGCATTTTCTTACATTGAATGTTTTGCATTTTTTCCAAACGTTTTATGCAATGATCCAACCTTAAAAGCTTTATTTTGCCAACTTTGATGAATAGGTCATGCTGTTACAGCTCGGAGTGTCCGGCTGAGACCCAGACACCCAAACTGGAAGTGATGTCATTCTGGTGTAAGCAGTCACAGTCTGTTGCAACAGGTGAATCTAGAGGATTACAGGATTATTGCACAATATTTAACATGCATTTTACTGCAACTGCTTCTTGGACGCTGTTGGATATTCTTGTTCGAGTGATGCTCCGTAGGAGGGAAAGTGTTGGAATAGACCACCCATCATTTGATTTCAATGGTGCTTCTCTTTGAGAGTTCAGTACTTCGGTCTCAAACTCTCACTCACTCACTCGCTCTCCTGGTTGCTTTCTCCCAAAGGAAGGCTGTATAAGCATTGCTTGCTGAAATGTAAAAAAAAGAAAATCTGTGGATGTTTCCATTAAACCCAGTGAATCCCCATACAGAAAGCATGCCCAGGGGAAAGCGCTGGGTTCCCACGTTTGGAACGCACAGTCAACATCATTAATCACCTGCACTGAAGCGCACTCATCCTCACTGGAGTTTCAGGCAGTAGCTGGGCGCGTGATTCTTTCTTAATTCCTGGGGATAAGGTAAGGTGACTTCTCTTGATCTTCCTATGGGATTCACTTGCAAATGTCACTCTTGAAAAGGGGGGAGGGAGTTGGGACAAGGGAAGAAAGAAAGAAAAACAGTCAACTGTTTGCAAAAGACGTGGGAAAGTCTGTGAATCTGTCTCCGGAGCTAAATATAACCTTCTCTCTGGCTTGGTGCATTTATCTTTTTCATGTTTTCAGTATTACTATGATTATATGTCTCTGTCTCACCCTCTCTTCGGGCCCTATCCATCTTTTTGCTACTTGTATTCTCCTGCTCCCCCTCTCTGTCGCTCGGTGTCTCTCTTTTACTGGTTGTTTAGTATTACCTGGGGGCTGTAACTCTGGCAGCACTGACATGTTTAGCTCTTTCGGGCTCAGCGTCTATCATGTCTTTACCACTTCCTTCCTTCCCTAAAAGGGTGCTTCTGGTGCTCTGGCCTTGTCCCACACTGCCCCTGGTGGCCACCGGGCACCATTGCACCCAATCCCAGACAGACACTTACTACACACAAGCCTGGAAATCTGATCCCTAATCAGTACAGGCAGGCACTTATAGCCAAACAAAAGTCACCCTTTAGCCCACTATCAGCCAATAAGTTGCTGATCTCAGGCCTCCTAATGCCGGTGACTCCACATCAGGCCAGACCTAGAGGTGTCCAGTCAGGCCATATCCACTTGGGCCAAAAGACATTACTTGCTAAAAAGCTGTAGCTGTGCTGTTTTGTGGTGGCCTTTCAGACTCCATCCACTCCAAATAGTTATTATTGATGGCTAAACACCATCTAATAGGTCAGGGCTATAGCATTTTAATAACCTGGACACAAAACCAACAGTTGGCGAGAGACTGTGATTTTAAAAACCACTGAAAAACATATTTTAAAAAATTTGCAATCATTTTGAGCACTATTCTGTTAGAGGAAGAACCTAATTATTAAAAGTAAATAAATGATAAGTAAATGTCTTTTTCAAAATCTTGCAGAACACTCTATGTGACTTTGAATGAGTGTGTATGAATATGTGTGTGTGTGTCTGTGTTGGTCCCCATTGAGACACTCTTTGGCCCCTCATTCTGTTTAGACAAGTCTGCAGTCCCCAGGGCCCTTTCCGGGGGGGCAGGGGGGAGACTTTGCAAGCAATGAGACAAATGATGACTTTGGGAACTGGAGGACATTTGTTTATGCAGTCGGACATAATTCATTTCTCGGCTAATCAAGCATTAGATAAGAGTTGAATAATGGAAGCAGAACATACTGATCATATCTTGGTGTTGTTTGCCTAAAGCCACATTAAATAGAGAAAGATGGAGGGGAAAAAAGGTTTATTTCCTGTATCGTGTTGAGGTGAAAAAAAAAACTGTTCTAAGGTGTACGGCTCCAGCTGTTATCTGGGTGAGTCCGCACTTTACCTTCTAAAGGCTCGTGTGCACATTCATGATGACACTGCAATACAGATACCCGGACATGTGTAGATGCATAGGTCGAAATGTCCACCCACGTGGCCTGGTGTTTCAAACATAGGCATGAATGCACATCCGTGTGCATAAAGACACACACACACACACACACACACACTTCAGTGGCAGCTGTAGACCCATTAGAATGCACCACGCTGCCCTCAGCCCTGGCAGGGAGGCTCAGTAAAGATAAAAAGGTATTTAACCAAGGGTCTGCTAATTGATGGTGGTCATTAAATTTTCCTTTTTTTCTATTAAAAAAGTAGTAACTGATTAATTAAATAAAATAGGCAGAGAGGAGGTATGGCCACATTAGGGGTGCTGAGCAGTAGCTGGTTATGGAGAAAAATTAAGCTGGTTTACTGTGGAGTGACACAAGCAATTATTCAGCATAGGTACACCAGTGTAATACTTAAGATAAGAAGGGGTAATGGTGCTGTATTCACCCTCTGTAAGTATCAAGATTAGGATTCAATGGTCTCACCACAGTCTCCAGTGACCCCAGATTCTCTTGTTCACCTCTGTGGTCAAGTGCTTTTCACGTCATGCATTTGTTCTTTGTCATCACGTAAGACTCTGATAAGACCATGTCAAACACTCGCTCTTACATATACATACACTGATATTGGATATAGTGAAAGATGGTACACCCTTGCTCCACCCAAACACACAAAAAGAGACTTTTCTGCATGGGCTTAAGTGTTAATGTTTTAATATTATTATAACCATATCGTAACTTGTCAGTGATGTCTGGTTAGCTCTACATATTATGACACTACATAATTCTCAAAAGGATGGTGGCTTTATGCATGATTAATGGATACATTTGTGCCACACATATGAATAATTGTGGTTAGTGTTTAATAAATAATAAGCTATATTACAATACATTTCATTTATAAATTTAACTGAAGTTAATTATTTTTGTTATTTTGTTATTTTCTACAGAAAATATGATTAAATGCAGTAGAATTCTGGCACTGAAAGAGTTAACGTTTCTGTAGCAGTTTCGGCGCTGTGGTCTTGCGCGCTGCACTGCACCCTTCTGGCCATTTGCTGGTACTACAACTTCCTGAAGGAGCGCGCTGCCTCGGCGGCTCCATTGTGATTGGCTGAAGCTGCAACCTCGGCCAATCGCGAATGAGAATGTTGCGGATGATGGATAGCCAGTCAAATCTGGAGCTAATTGGAATTGCTCCAAGAAACGAAGTAATGGAGGATTCATGAGTGACTACTGTGGAAGAAATCATTTTTATTCATAGTTTGCCTCTGAGATTCGATGTGCTTGCAGTGTTCACACAAGTAATAACGCAAAATCAAACACTTTTTCATTACGCCTACATGGACATGTCTGCAAATGTGTTCAGTACGCATTTTTTTTGCAACGTTTAATTTCCAAATATACAAGCACAATATGTATATAGTATAGTATTTGCTTTAATATAAAACTAGAAATCATTTTTTTCATGGACAACTGTTTTTATAAACAAGATTTGTGTGAGTCGGTGTGTGTGAATGCAGCTTCATTGAATGTTGACTTATGTTTGCTATGCGTGTATTTATCTTTGCAACTGGGGGGTTGTATGTAAGTCTGTGTGTGTGAGGGAGAGGCTGGGGTCCTTGTTTTTCAGGTGATGACTCAGGGCTGTGGAATCGGGTGGGGTCGGTTTGCCTAACCCCTCATGGCGTGATTGGCAGCTGAATTAGGCCATGTGCTCTCCCACGCTCCTCCCCTGTGTTTGCTCTCCTCCATCACTCTTTCCATCTTCGCCAAGGCCCATAGCTCTGTATGTAACCTCAGCACACACTGCACTAACAGCACCTTTGTGTGTGTGTGTGTGTGTGTGTGTGTGATAGGCTGCATCTTCCACACCCTGCATCATCATACCTGATAAAAAATTACTTGAATTTCTAGATAACCAGAAGTAGAACATCCAGCTATTCATTCTGATGCTTCATATCGTCCCAGCATCGGGTTGGGCTACACTGTAATACTTCCACATACGCCCATACTAAATATTCATAAGTATATTAATGAAGATGTGTGATTGTAATACAGGTAAGATATAAAACACAGAAGTTAATATAGTTTTAATAAAGGCAGTAGTTTTTAGTCAGTTTCTTGCCACAATGAACCACATTTACAATGTACTGTTACAATGCATAAAAGCCGCATTATTTACCAGTGCACGGAAGCACACACTTATTCGGGAGTAATTTAATAAATGAAAAGTACCCCATGTAGTCAGTGATGAAATGCTGAACAGGCCTGTTCCTTTTTAACTGCTGTTTTGCTTCCTCTCAACACAGCATTCTATGTTTGCTGTTACAGAGTTTAAATCATTTGTAGTTAAAATGGAAAAAACTGGAGGGGGTGGGATCAGCATAAGCGAGGCATTCATTTGCTTTTGGAGGACATTTCCTTTACTTTGCCTCATATTTCTGCGATTTGAAAGAAAAGCCACACGGCAATTTTGCAGCCTGGAAACCGAGTTTATGCATCTAAATGTTTGTTTTAAAAGCAGGCCAGGCTCTCCTGACAGACATGGCTGTGAATGACCTCATTGAGACCCAAGCAGGAACAGAGGCCGGGCAGTGAGCCGGTGGTGCATCGAAATCGTTGTTCATAAAGAGTGTTTGTTGATGCACCAGACTATAATGTCATTTACTGTGCTCTTAAGTACAACCAAAAATAGGCAGGGGAGAACTAGCGTGTTGAAAACGTAAAAGTTACCGTCAGAGACGAGGCGCACTCAGATAAAGGAATGAGAGAAGGTGGAAAAACCCTAACATGTGAAACATGATTTGCACTTTCGTCACTTTGTCACTTTGCTCAACAAGCTTTCACACCATGACAAACAGATAAAAATGTGAAATTTACAGAACTTACAGAATACCAGAAACAGAACTTGTATTTTTTACAGAATATTATGTGGGAAAATGAACAATTAGCTGATGAGCGAGACCACTTTAAATCAGACATTAATTAAATGTTTGTAGCACACAGTTTGCAGAAATGATATATTCTTACATGATTTGTGATATTTTATCAGGCATGGTCATAATTCACCATGATCATACCTGGTGTAATTATTCAGATTTTCAGTTGGAGTGACTTGGAGGAAATTCTTCTGGCATCGCCACCAGCCCTTTACCAGTCCGTTACTTGGCGCCGTCAAAAAGATAGACTGCTAAGCATGCACACCCACAAAGAGGCACTTTAGTAAAGCCTATCCACCTTGCATTCAATGGACTGTGAGAGGCAAACAGAAAACCTGGAGGAGAGCCATGAACTGGAGACTAGAACAAATTTTTGTACCTTTCCCAGCCCCGTTCCTCAAACCAGAACAAGCAGCTAGGAGTGTTCACCAGTAAAAGCACATGTCTTACGTATTTTTCCTATGCCTAGCATCCACATTGCACGAAGTCTTACTGTACAAGCCTTAAAGTGCATTTTAAGCCACATTCATCTTTGGGTGGATAAGATCTTCACCCGTGGGTCGACGAAAAAGCACATCTGTTGTGCCCGGTGTCATATGCGAAGGCTTCAGGCCACAAACCTACCACAGCGAAGACTTGCACACAGTCACAGAACCTCACACCTGGTAAAGCCCAGGGCTTGACCAATCCATCAAGTCTTTTGGATGGCTTTCCCACAATTCACAGACAGACACACACATACACACACAGCGTCATGTGAGAGAGAAGCAAGGGGGTGGGAGAGAGGGAAATAGAGAAGATCTTTGATTCTGACTCATGTGTCAGGAATATGGATGTGTGTGCGTGTGGCTTTTATTGTCTTCCGATTCACCTGATTATCACAATGACAGTCGCTGCAGAGGTCAACAGAGGATTCGTTTCTACCGAAATATATAGTAGAGCTCTCTCTAGTGGCATGACTTGGGGGCCACAACCTTCTCTCTCACTCTCTTTATCCCTCTTTTTCTCTGTAACTGGTATGAAAATCTTGATCGCTGATATTTGAGCCTTGGCGTTGCATATTCTTGATGAACAACGTTATCTGCTTTTTTGTATCTAATGAATTTTTTTTTCTGTGTTTGAGAGGTGATTCATTACAGATCAGGAGATCAGGATCCCAAATGCAGAACCTCACAGAAACCCAAACATTCAAAAGGGAGGAAACAGACGATGAGCAGATGAGGAGCTGACGTATCCCTGCCTGAAACATGGGAGCTGGTGGAATGAGGAATGCTGCTATAATCTCTGAGACAGGCTAGTCACGTGATAGGCCCGACTACTGTGGTCTTATGTGTATACACCGACCAGCCATAACATTATAGCCACGTGCCTAGTAGCAACTTGGTCCCTCTTTTGTTGCAGTGGTCTCTGCTGATGGTATGCCGAGTTGTGTCCTCATGGAGCGAACTTTCCAGCAGGACCCAAAGATGCTCGGGTGGACCTCTCAATCATTGATGTGTTCCTCAAACCATTTTTGAACTATTTTTCCAGTTTGCCAGGGAATATTATCTGCTGAATGAGGGCATTGCCATCAGAGAATGCCAGTTCAATGAAAAGGCGTATTTGGTCAGCAACAATGTATGTAGATGGTATGGGTCAAAGAAACATCCGCATGAATGCAAGATCCAAGGTTCCCCCCACAAAACATTACACTGCATTCCACTGTGCATCCTGGTGCCATGCACAGACTCACGACCATACACATGGTGTAAAAAGAAAGCATGATCAAACCAGGCCACCTTTTTTCTGATGTTTATAGGCCCATTCTAAGCATTTTTGGCAGCGAACACCTTGGCCTGTCTGGACCTACTCATACACAACAATCTGTAAGGCACCTTTTTATCAGAAGCAGCATTAATGTTTCTGGTTCACAGATATTCCTTCCTTGGACCCCTTTGGTAGAGTTGTCTTAGAGGTATCACTATTTCTCTTACAAATGGTAAGAGTGCCTAACATATCCCACCAACTCCCAGATGTCATTATTCAGTTTACCTGTTATAATGTTATGGCTGTTTATCATTTTGATCTTGTGGGTAAAGTGTTGTGTTGCTTTTGAGGCAGGAAAATGTTCTTCATCTCTGCCAAACCTCGCCTCCTGGCACCGGGCTTTGGCTCACATCAGAAGGGTATCAGGTGTCCCTGTAGTAAGCACTCTTGCCTCCTTATTGTGATCTGACCCCTGAAATAAGAGCTAATTAGCCACTAATGTGACCAGTGGACACACAGACTAAAGAGGCCAATGTGACTCGATGGCAGAAGGCCATGGGTTGTGTCTGTTTCCATGGCAACAGTAAATAAACAATATGTAAAATTGTTACAGGGATGTTGACTCAGCTTCAAACAATGACAGTGCATCACACCCTGAAAGTTAGGAGGTCACTTGCCTCATTTTGAAGTCAGTAATTTGTCATAAATGTAAATATTAGTGTTGTGATAGCTTCAAATGAACACATATCTCCCACAAAATTTAAAAGAACCTTCTTTCAGCCAAAAATAATCAAGTTTTTCCAATGATGAAAAAGAACTTGTTTGATTTATTGTTTTTTCAGAAGACTGTGACAATGATCAGAATGGTCTTAGATCTCAGGTCAGTTTGCGTCTCATAGTGAAGTGATCTTTAAACAAATGTGCTAGACCATAATAAAGGACAACAGAACATCTTAGACTCATCTTTTAGTCTCCCCATCCATCCTCACACTTCATCCCTATGCTAACAATAATGGAATGTTTTTCTCCCTCTCTCTGTTGCCTCCTTCCTTCATCTCAGCCAGTACTTTGGTGGTCTTCCCTGTCCCTCACTCACTCTCTTCCTCAGAGAAAAAAAAGAAAGTCTGGTGTCCTTGTCCTGTGCCTCTCCATCATAAATCATTTCTTACACCTGAGCATTTGTGTTTTGAAGGGGGCTGGTGTCTTCCGCTCTTTCCTTTCCACCTTTCTCCCCTCATCCCTTCATCCCAAGGCCATCCCAGAGGCCTTGAGCCTCTTTCCTGTGCGCTCTGTGTCATGGCCGGGACACGCAACACCCAGCGCCCTCCAGCTCGCTAGCTCACTGACAAATGGCCGTCAAGGGCTTTGTACACCATGTGGGGATCAGTGCGGACTGGTGATTCTTTCCCAAAGAAACTTGGCAGGTTTGGGTGTCTGGGAATCATATTTGTCATGTACATGGCTTAAATGAATAATTAAAGCGTTGGCATGGATGAAATGAGTTTTCATTGAGGTGATGTATGATAATGATCCTCAATGCATTTGTTTTTCTCTATTAAAATTATACTAGACAAAATTAGAATATAAACCACTGCAAATATCACTCACTGCACTCTGTGTTGGTATAAATAAAGTGCTGGACATGGGGCTTTGGAGATCAGCCATGGACCTTCAGTTGTTTTTCTTGACTATCAAATGATCAGAGTGGAACTGGCATGGTGTGCTCCAGAGGAGCATGTGCCATGTGGGCACTGGTAACCTCTTATCCTCAGAGTTCCACAAATGGGAACTGCGCCGGTCTGCCATGCTCACCAGCCAATGTGTCACCACCTGTCCCATGTCAGAGGTGATATTGCAAAGCTCTAACCCTTGACCCTGTGGCTTTGGTGGCTGGGGCTCTTTGAACCTGAGGTGCCTTGAGGGAAAAAGCCTTCACCCATTCGGCCATCGGTGCAGGTGTCCTGCTGTGCAGATGTTCTGTCTCGACGCTGGCCTTAGGGTGAGGCGTGTGGACCTGGGTCCATCCGTCAGGGCGGAGATGGCATCTGTTTCCCAGAGAACCTACTGTTGCCATCAAGGGTTGCTGGAATATGACATCACAGCATGCACCTGCCAGACCCAGATGGGAGAGTCAAAAGGTCACGAGCCATCCAGGGATCCATCACACCAGACTTTTTTTCTTGATCTCTTTAGCTCGGGGTTGAAAGGGACGATGTCCGGTTTGGCCGCTCTCGTTTCATCTCCTCAGATGCAGGTAACGTAACCCTTGCCAAGATCTTGCAGAACAGTTGGGCTCCTGTGACGTACCCTGAGAGTGATCAGTGCCGTGAAGACCAGCCACATGTGCGATCCTGGACGTGCGAGGACATTCGGGTTTCATGTTGGTCAGGACACAGAGCCGTTCGCCCACTCGCTGATGTAATGCGACATGCCAGGGAACAAATCCCTCCTTACACACGCACGCCTTCACGGCAGACAGGGTGTGTTTGAGCAGCGCAGGAGAACACAAAAGAGCTCCTTTGTGCCAGAATGTTTGTATGTACTGTGTTTGAATGTACGTGGACGCGCGTGTTTGTGCGCATGTGTGTGTTTGCTCATGGGGAGGGGAGGCAGCAGGGGATTTTTTCGGCATTATCGCAGTGCTTGCATCACGTTTTGCTCCACCCAGCCAAGTTTGAGCAGTGACGCGTGATGCCGCCGGTCGGCCAATCGGAGGCCTCCTTGTGTTTGCGTTGATGACGGTTGGGAGGCGGTGAAATCGCACCCCACCTCACCGTAACACACACACATGTGAAAAGGGGAAAAAAAAACCCACACAGCCGACATGCATATCCGCAGAGGTGTCCAAACAGTGCCACCTGACGGTCAACGTTCGCCACGAGAGCTGCTCCAGCTCGCCTCCTCGCCCGCTCCCCCTCTCCTTCTTGCTATCTCTCAGAGGCAAATCGAATCTGACTCATGAAAAAAAAAAGGTACAGGAAAAATGGAGTCATTAGAAGCCCCTCCGCCCGCACACCCATTTTCCACAGGGGGCAAATAGAGTTCAGAGTTCACTCTCTGTTCACCAAGTCTTCCGCAATGACAAATCCTTTCCTATTTAAGGAAAGGATGCAAGGTGTCCCATTTTTAAACAACATCAGAGGAGGAGAGAGGAAAAGGGGGCGAGGAAAAGGATTCGGTGCAGATGAAAAGGATCTCTGTTCTCACGTGTGCATGAATATGGTGAAGAAAACCCGAAGACTTAGGCTTATTTCCCATCACGTATCCATTCAATAGGCGCTATGCAATTACCCCCATAACTGGTTTTCTTAGCACCTCTCTGTTTGAGGTTCCAGGGTTAACTTTAACAACCTGCCCTTTTTTTTATGAAGGTCTCCAAGCTTGGGGTCTCCAACCGACCCTCAGTGGTTATGGGGTTATATGGGGTTATATGGGGTCAGCGTGCAGCCTGACCTGGCATTGATACTCAAGGGCACTGGAACAGTTCAAGTTCAGTTCAGGGGTTCACAATGGGTTCACAGGGTAGGAAACAGTATTCCTGGTTTAACCAACCTCCTATAGAGATGCGCATTATCAATAATGAATGCTTTACATTGCAATTTTTGTGCTTGATCGTTATTGGTTAATATTCGCTGGTATCCCAATTAAGCAAAAAGGTTATGCAAAACAGACATGTCTACTTATCAAATTCCAAATACCCTATTTATGGATTTTTATGAAGCAATGAACATCTTACAGAAAAAAAATCCCATATTTATCTTATGGTTATGTTTTGCTAGTGATCATGACTTCTTGTCTCCTTTAGTACAGTCTCTGTACTAAAATGAAATATTGTTTTAATTCACAGTAAAATTGCACATGATTTAGCAAGGGCTCCCATTTCCCACCAAAAAAAACCCCACACATCTCAATAGCACCTCAACTTAATAACAACTCAACTCGCAAACATTCAACGGTGACAACTGAGGGTCACAACTGTGCCATTTCCAAGCACTTTTGTCACCGACACATCTACTTTTTCTTTAGCTCTTTGCCTCCTGCCAGTAAAACAATGAAGTAAAACAAGAAGGAATAGAAAAGGGTTGAAACAAATAGATGGATGGAATTTGGTGGAGGAGGGATGAAGGAGCGTGTAGACAACTTGCTCCCGGAGGCAAGGGGCAAAACAGTTGATGCTTTTGAAGGAAACGACGAGCAAGATAGCGGAGCCGGACGGGGGTAAACGCAGTTCAAGGGTTCAATCTGTGTTCGCCTAGCGATGCATGGCGCAGCAATCTCCGTGCCCACCAGCCTCGAGACCACCCCCTTCTGGCATGCCACTTATCATGCACTTACCAAGCAGTGACATTGTGTGTGTGTGTGAGCTGGTGCGTGTGAACGTGTGTATGAAAATGTGCGGACGTGTGTGTTTTTCGGTCGGCTGTTTGTGGGGACGCGTGAGTTTGGGGAGCGCGAGAGGGAGCCAGCGGCGGCTTTATCTGTGTGCTTTATCCTGCTAATGGTCAGGCCTGTCGTCTCCACTGAGCTGGGTGACACCAGATTTGTAATCGGCGACGGGAACAGATGGAGCCGCCATTGTGGCACCCGGGCAGACCCCTAAACACCCCCCAGCCACCCCCCGCAACCTCCTCCTGCCTGCGTGTATGGTAATGTGAACTGAGTTTCACCCACCACTGGCACCAGTGACCTGACCGTGCACTTAGTAGCTTCTATTCATAGGTGCAGACGCAAAAACTCGCACTTGTCAACAAACCCCACCACCTTCTCCTTCTCGTCGTTTTCATTTCTCCGTCTTCGTTTAGTCCAAATAGCATTTAAGCAGTTTGATGGCTATACTGAATGTGGAAAAAAAGACGGAGGACTGCAGTGCTTCAAATTGAGCGGTACGTGGATGGGAGAGGGCTGGGATGTGCGAAGTGAACATCCCAGGAGTAATAACGTCTATTAGGGAGGGGCATGTTTGAATTTGGGGGGAAAAGGGTGGGGGTCAATGGGTAAAAAAAATTGGGTGACAAGGGAGGAGGTCAAAAACTGAGTTCCAGCACTTGCTCCTAGAGTTTCAGCGACAGGTCAAGTTTACCATCCGTCTCCTGGGAGACGGAAGGATGGCGTGTTTGTTTTGCGGGTGGCGGAAGGAAAAAGGAGAGGACTGGGGGGTGGAGGAGAGAGGCCGAGAGCAGAGGGGAGAAGTGGGGGACTCTGGAAATACTCCAGTCCGACAGGTTCTCTCGGACCAGTGATTGACCCCAAGGTAATTGTGAGAAGCTTCTAGAAGGCTTTGCTGCATGCGCAATGTATCTGTGTATGCCACTCTCCCCCATGTGGTTAGAGAGTGGGACTGCTCCCGAGGCCCAAATGGAATGAAAGAACAAATGCAATTCCATAAAATAAATATAATCAATATACTACCATGTATTTTGATACATTTGATTTTCTAATATTCTTATTTAAAGGCTCAACGTCATTGAATTAATTGCTAACCCCACCCAGTCAGTTCATTATTATCATTTCTTCATTCATCTCTTGTCATTCAGTTGTTTTCCTAAAATTTGGAAGCCTCCTTTTATATGAAATCATACTGATACTGTTTCAAAGATACCGATTACATTACATATGTGTATTTAATGTAACATATTAAATTCATTGTGAATGAAAAAATGTAAATTAATTGCTTTTAAAAATACATTTTCCTCATATCAGTACCTAGTATCTTAAAATAGAATTGGTAGCACGGATTCTTGAATACATTTTGTATCTGTGTGTAAGGAGATGGACCGGAGAGTAACAGAGCTCACAATGTGACACACAGGACACAATGTGACACACGTGGCTTTTCGTTTTCCGTATTTAAAATGGTATGGTCGCTGTTCATTAAAGATTATCAGATAAAGTATTAGTATTGTTGTTATTGCATATTTAATAAAGTAATTCATAGCTAAAAAATGTTATACTGTTGAAAGGTTTCAGTTTCTGCAGTATTTCTGATTAATGTTATTGCTAATCACCCCATAGTCTTTTTATCACAGCTTCAATAAACGTTGTATGCAATAACGTAGAGCATATTAATGTCCCTTTTTCATTTAAAATGATCAGAAAAAGACATGCAAGTGAACATCAGAGAATAAATCTGAATGAATGCAAATTAAATATGTGAAATCATCTGGAAAAAAAAAAATAAACAGACAGCAATCTCTATTTGAAGACAATCTATATTAATAGTTTACTGGAATATTTAGACAATAAAGTTCAGGACTAAGTTTTTGTAAACACCCTTTTAGAATGCATGATGATTCTTCATGCTGTGGTTTTTTATCACCTCATAGCAATTTTCCCTGGTTTTGGAAAAATTTATTAATTGTAATGTTTCTCTAATAACTGTAAAAATTGTGTGGAAATGCTTTTCTGATGATAGCACTCTACTCAATTGAAATAGATTTTCATTACTTTTGGGATGGGTTTTATATGATAAATATTAATTTATGCTCTTTGGAGAACATTAAATTACTTATTAAATGACATTTCATAACCTGATGGAATCCTTATGAAAAGCAAACAGCTCGACACACTCAGCCCATGCATGTCTAGAACGCTAAAAATGAAGGAAAAGGAGAGCGAGGAGAGGAGAGTAATTGTTTTAAATGTAAGAATTAAAATGCCCAAACATCTTGAAATAATGGTTAATATTGTTTGTTTTATTAATTACATTTACTGAACATGTTTTACATTATCTGTTCAATATGAACATATGCCGTACATTTGAACTTATTAACATTATTAAAACGACGCATTTTATAATAATAATAATTATTATAGCTGTTGTTGGATGTACAATGGCCAGTGCAGAGAAGAGGGCACTGTCAGAGCAGTCGTGCTGACCGTCTGAACTTTTAACCGGGTCACTGGCTGACCTGTCTGAACTTTAGCTGATCAGGTCACGTCTGCATCTCTGACCTTGCTGCCATGACAACCACTGGGGTCACACAGGGGAGAGGAACCACTGATACTTGCTAACTGGACTTATGCAGTGCCCTCCACACACTTTCTTTCTCCTTCATTCACCTTCTTTGTGAAAGACAAACAGCAGGTGCACTGCAGACAAGCCATTTGCTCGATTTGGTTGATTAAAGTAAAATAAACCTCATCATCATTCTGGCTCCACAAGTAATTGCAAAAGTTTGCTAATGGTGCAGAACTCTGAAGTATATTTTTTATATCATTACTGAGGGTATGACTATGGAAAACCACTCATAATGTTACAGCATGCATGTAAAGGAAATTATTGAAAATGCTTAACAACTATGGTACACTGTCTAATAATTCATTTACAGACATTTTCTGTTCTCTTCCATGAGGAAGTGCTATCAGTGCTGTCTTATTAACTTCTCTGTTTCAGACTAAAAATATTTTTTGCTGCATAGTAATGCATAATATATTCATTCATTATTTAATGCATAATGCATATAAAACATTTTTATAAGGAAATAAACCATGAATCTAAAATGAAACACACACAACAACATTCAAACAGATTATATTTTGAAGAGAAATTGCAAGAGAAAATGAAAACATCAAATGATCAGATGATCCAATTTGTTCAGACATGTTAAATGAGTTACCTTTTGCAGCTGTGTGTGTGTAACAAACCCAATCAAATCTCACATCATCATTGCCATGGTGACATAGATATTGTCAATTCTGCAGAAGACTTGCAATGCCAAAAAATAAATAAAAGATTTTTCAATGGGAGAACAGGACAGGAGAGAGCAGTGAGAAGCACATGGCATTACTCTGTCAGTGAGTTGAGATTTGGATAATGAAACTAGTGTTGAGGTGGTTGAGAGTTGTCTGGTGCCAGACCACCTACTCATGTTACTGTCTGGAACACACACATACACACACACCGGTATACACTCCAAATACTAAGAAAATAATATTAATGCTAAACGCAAGCAGTACAATACATTTCAGACCTCTATTTACATTGAGTCACTTTGCTGACCAAAGAGTTACTGAAATTCCATGTTCAGTGCAGTTTTCTGCATTTCTATACAGTTAGTTGGTTACTACACTGTTATTTGGTACAAGTAGGCAGAAGAAGGTCATCATATGTGATTTTGCTAAGTACAATGACAACTGAGGACTGAGAATTTGTGCCGAACAATTGAATAAATTCACTGAATTTCTTTCCACTATGAGCCTCTAGATTACAGAAGCATGTGAATGCATTGATTATTATTGGTTGCTGCTGGACTCTCCTTTGCTCTCTCTTTCTGTCTTTCACACACACACACACACACACGTGCACATGCACACACACACTTAAGATAAGTGAGAACCACACAGAGCTTGGTGAAATATAGAGGGTGCAAACTGAGGAAGTTCTCGTCACTTTCTGTGTGGGATGTTATGGCTGGAGAATGAAACAGCAGAGGTTCCTCAACTCCTGCCCAGTAAATCAGAATTTCAGCTGAAACTAATGATACTGGACTCCTGTTATTACACAGTGTGACTGCCGTAAAGTGTTCCATAATCTGATAAATGTTGTTCTTTGCTGGTGGTTTATATTTATCACATTATACTGTACACTTTATGCAGTATTTAAAATAGATATATACACATACACACACATAACCTAAAAAGTGCATTAGGTACAGCGTTGGTTTAGACACTATATATAAAAAAATGTGGCCCTTTGTTATTGGTGAGCATACCTAATGGTATGCTCACCAATACCTAAATAGGTTGAAATCAGTCTAAATAATAGTTTTGTGAGTTCTTTGCAGTTCCTCCAGCAGTCAACTGACCTTTCATAGCATTTTGTAGTAGATTTTAAATGCCCCCAGTGAATAAAATCTGTTATGAAATACTGCTTCCGGGTTATTTTTTTCTGGCAATGACACTCACACAAGAAGAACCACCTGACCTTTGTCTGACAAGTCTGACCTTTGCTCATGTGAAGTGCATTCTGTATCATAGAAGATATCACCAAGATCACAATAGATACAGACTACAAATTGGGTTTTGCTTCCAGGTCGTGTTACACATCCTCGTCATTTATCGTTTGCAGAGTGACGAATGGCCTCTTCGGCGCGAGTGTAAATATTGGCAGGAGTCAGGACTGTAATGTTGCTCGTGGGGGGCATTCAGTCTCGGCCTTATCCAGACGGAATGTCCGTTTTCCTGAAAGCACCGGGGCGTCCACCCAAACAGACGATTACAGGGGGTCGAAGGGGGGGTGGGGGGGTGGGGGGTGGGTGAGGAACTGGAGAAAATTGTGCCCTGTCTGGACATTTGTGACAGAAACCTCGGAACATTGTTATTAATATAACAATATTCGAACAAAGCAGTATATCGATGAAAACCCCCTCACCTGTAAGAACACTTCACACACTTTAAATGTTCTGGAAAAGGTTAGTATTGAAAAAGAAAAATGTCTGAAATATTTTCCATTTGGTCAGTTTTGTTTATAAAACTTTCATAAAACAGTTTATTAATCTCCTCCAATGGATGCAATTAACTACATTAATAACAGATAAGTATCCAATTAGGATTATTGTGTAATATGGTAATTATAATATTATGTTTTCAGAGTAGTCTTCCACGTGGTAATCTAGTTAATTAAAGATGGTAGTTCATTAGTTCAGTGTGTATGTGTGCAGGTGTATGTTTGGTTTTAGACAAACTTTATACTAATGGACATGTAATCACAATGTGATGGCATTAAGTTGTCTTAACTGCATGGTATTATATAACTGCAAGGTCGTATAGAATTATGTAGCATGCTCGTTGTGGAATAGATTCACAGTCTATTGCTATTGGGCTATTGATAGTACTGCCGCTGAACAAAAAGAGTCAAATGTGAATGTCGCTTTTCTAAAGCAATCCTACTGTGTGTGTAATGAAATGTGCCCTTTATGAATTGCAATTGAATTTTTCCACCTGAATTACTGGGATGGATATTCCTAAATGGGCATTCCTCATTAATGTAATGTCTATTCTGCACTAAAGAATCAATTGCATTGTGTTACTTTTAATGTCATTTCTAGTCTGTAGGATAGTGAGAATATGCCATAATGCGGACACGCTGTTCGTGTTTTCTTATTGTGTGTGCATAGTGAGTTCCAGCGGACGTTAGAGTATTTACAGCTCCTGCTGTAATTGTGGTGTTAAATCCTGGCCGGATGTAGGGCCAGGCTGGTGTGTGTGTGTGTATTTATTTGTTCATTTGTTTATTTATTGATTTTTTTTTTTTTTTTTGGCGCAAGTAATGCTGACAAGAGCCTCACCATGGTGATATCATCAAATAAGCCATCGCTTCACAATGCATCTTGGACAAGACATGCAAGGCAGTATGTTACTATACATTTCAGTCATAGTAGTGTGTAGTGTGGACCACACCATGCCTTTGTGATGCACAGACAGAAATCCACCCCATTCTGAAAAAATTCTAAATTCCATTTAATTTCTGCCCACATTCAAAATTAATGAGCAAGTCATTTTCACAGAGAGTTCAGAATTCATTTATAATGAGGAACAAAAAAAAAGAAGAGAAAAATACGCGCTGCAACCATCTGCACTAATTTACTGCCCGGCCCTTCACTGTGCCAAAAGGAAATTAAAGTCTGAGATGATGACTCTCGAATGTTTTGAGGGCAAAAAAAAAAAAAAAAGTTCTAAATGAGCAGACTAATCAGTTTAAATACAGCTTGACCCCATACGAATCACACATACAAAAATGCAAATCTTTGCCGCTAAACCTCACCATCTGTGAAACACATACAAACCGGTTCCCAACTGTGTTTCTGCCTTTGTTTTGTGGCTTTTATTCTATACAGTACATGCATAATATGAGCCCTGCGGCGGTCCGGTAATAAACTTTAAGGCCATACCCAAGCAGGATGACTTTTCTACATGGTACACGTGTTAGCCTTTCTTCTCTAATTTGTTACTCCGAAGCCCTGTGTTATTAATATTTCAAATGCTTGTGGAACTCCATTCCCTCCCCCTGTTGCTCAGAGGTTTGGCCTAGAGCCTCCAGAACGTGAAACCCACCACCTGCCTCGACCGCAGCGCTCCGTTGCCTGAAAACCTTTGCATGGTCTGTCATTTATTTTATAAAATCTATGACTTTGTTCTTTTGTGTATACCTGGTGCATTCAGCCACATTGAGAATCATCTTCATGAGAAGTGAGGTGCGAATGTGAGAGAGCAGCAAGAGAAAAAGAGGGTGGGGGTGAGATTAATATTCAAGGGGGCGCATTCGTGTGAGGATCCAATAAGCGTCCGAAAGGTAGGATCCATTTGCGAGGTGTGCGGAGCGTGGTAAATGACTTTTTTTGATGATGTCCCCCCTCACACTACACTTCTCCCCCCCTGCCACCTCCTCAACCAACCAGCCCACCTTAATGAATTGAAAAAGAGCGCTTAGTAGGACAGTGTGTGTTGTGGGTGTGTTGCATTTGTGAGGATGCGTGTGTGAGCGGTGGTCTCACGCGGCGACGCCCACCCATCCGACATTAGCAGAGTTCAAAAGTTCAATGCATACCCCGCAGGCAGAGAAGCTGCTGCTGTTACTGACACCTTCTTTTCTCATATCCTACACACACACACACACACACACACACACACACACACTACCGTCGCCCTTCTTGCCTTTCTCATCCTCCCTCTGCTTTTCACCCTCTACATTCTGTTCTCTTTGCTTTTCACTGACTAAAGTTTATAAAGTTTTGTAGAATAGAACATGTCCTTCAACAACTTCTCATTACATTGGAATCAGATTTTCATTTTACATAAAACACGTAATAAATAAACAGAAGTTTAAACCCAATATTAAATCAAATTATAATAATGCTTTAATTAAAAAATCCAGAAATTCCCACAAGCAAACCCAGAAAATTCAAATATTTGAAGAATGTATGAGTGAATGTCTGAATTCTGCTCATGTAAGTGTATGGACATTCAGTGTCACAGTGTCTTTCCATAAAATCCATAAAACTGCCTATTTTCAGAATAAGCGATCCAAATCACAAACATAATTTTGTTAGCTCAATAATTAGAGGATATGTTGTGAGGGTCAGTTGAAGGTTATCCTCTTATTAAGGAGTGGTGGTTCACTAGGCTAGTCCTGGATTGTTAAAATAGTAGTATATGCTGCAGGTCTGGCTGCAGCAACAGTCCAAAGCCAAACTCCAGAACTGCACCCCTCTTCTTGTTCACACTCATTTCCATGATCAAATGCATTTTAACTGTTGTTCCATGCACAAAAAAAATATAATTTAAAGCAAACATGTTGAGGTGGAGCAACAGGCAGTGTAGATACTTTTCTGGTTTTGCATTATACTACATATTTCCCTGTATAACAGTCTTTTTCAAATAAATAGCCTGTTTTGGAGGTAATCTATCCTTTTGTAGAAAAAAAAACCTCTCGCAGTTCCACTTCTAAGCATTAAATACCAGAAATTAGGTGGTCTCAGAGGTTAAGTCACGGTTAGCATTTTTAGCATTGTTTCTTGGCCATTCGCTTGACCTTTGACATGCATGAGGCCTGTGGACTCGTTGCCATTCTCTGGACCAGAGGATGTGATAAGCCCTGAAAACTGTGCGCTATAAATCACCACGTGTCCGTTCACGCAGCTTAAAGTGTAGCAAAGTGTGCCACAAAACAAATGTTTGGCTCATATAACAACACTCATAATATTTAAAATGCGTGTACATTAATATATTGCAAAATGATCATGTTTTCGTGGTGACAGAGCACGGCTCGCCGGGCCTCTGCCAGAACCTGGATGCTAGCCTGGTGAGATTATTTATGAGATGATGATAGGTTAGGTAAGTGCTAAGAACAGGGGGAATTAAGTAATACGGCAAGCTGGAAAACATGCTTAGCCAGTCAATATGCCAGCTCATTTATTCTCACGCGCGGCCGGCATGCACAGGCGCTGCGGATTCGATCGCGGGTCTGGAGGCAGGGCAGCCGGACGGTGAGTGGAAAATGAAGCAACGCTGAAGTATAATTATTGCCACACTCAGCACTGTGGGAGTTGATTAACTTATTGATGGTTTTTGTTTTTTTGGGTTTTTTTTGCACGTTTCTTATGTATGTCAATGCCGCTTACATTTGAATTAGCATTTACGGTCAGATTTGTTGCCACTTAAATCCAGATGGTGCCAGGACGTGCAGAGGAAACCTTATCATGCTTGTCCTCCAAAAGACCCATATGGAGACAGACAGAGAGAGGGAAAAAAAAAAAAAAACAAAAAAAAAAATTGAAAAAGGAAAAGGAAGTGAGAGAATGTGTGTTGCCCGAAAAAGACAAAAAGCCTTGTCACACACCCTCGCACTGGCACAAACTGGCAGACACACACACACGGTTGCACAGAGTCTGTCTAACAGGCACACACACACACACACACACCAGCCTCCATCTGTGGAGTAAAAAATGTCAGCCCAGCGGTTTCCAATCAGGCTGCTGGCTGTCGGCTGG
Organism: Denticeps clupeoides; assembly: GCF_900700375.1. Classification (NCBI taxonomy): domain Eukaryota; kingdom Metazoa; phylum Chordata; class Actinopteri; order Clupeiformes; family Denticipitidae; genus Denticeps; species Denticeps clupeoides. The sequence continues at coordinate 9,253,898 of NC_041713.1, read as the reverse complement.
CTCAGATGGATGGAGGAGCAGTGCACGGCTGCCGGTTCACGGGGAGGTCAGTCTTCCCAGGTACCTCCAGCTTTCCTCCTCCTCCTCCCCTTTCCTGGGCAAATGAGAATTTGATTTTTCTTTCCATTTGACTCCATTGGTGGAGATGGATGAAATTTCGATGCACGGCCCAGGTGCCCCTGCTGCTTTGTTAGGGAAATAAATGGGGCTCCTGTCGGCGTGACAGGCCGTGCACAGACACGGGCGGCCGGAGAGAGGTGTATACATCTCGGTACTGCCAGAGAAAAGGAGCGACTACAGACGCATCGATTGCCCCCCCCCCCTTCCCGCTCTCTTGCACACCGTTTGTTTTTTCGTGTGCCTGTGTGTGTTTTCTGCTGCTCTTCGGTTTGACCCCCCCCCACGTCACTCTCTTCATGCAGCCAGCAAATGCGGAATCAATGGGATTTTTCTTAATTATGAATGATTTATCCGTTGAAGCGCTTGTATTCTAAGTTGATCTAATAACCACGCCCAAGGAGAAGGGCATTTACCCACACAATCCGAACAGAGAGTGGATCATTATATTGCAACAATTTTTTTAAATGACCACTTTTGCGCGCGCACATCCTCATACCCTTTATCACACACATAACTCATTATACTGCGCAGGGGCATTAGTATTCTTAAAGCGTTTATATCCTCTCTTTACATAATTTCTTTGACGGCTATATTTGGTTACACAGGGAGATAATGTTAAGCAAAATAAAAAAATAAAAAAATTTGTATAACGCATTTGTCTAAACAATTAAGGCAGACTTATATCAAGCAGGAACCAGTGCCTGGTGACCATCAGTTCAGTAGCAGAACGACGGTACAGTAACATTAGACCTGCCCATTAGCTTCTGAGGGATTGAGTTCCTTGTGAGAGTGATTAGGCAAAAGCAAAATGTGATTAAGCAAAACATAAGCAAAAAATTTTAAGTCAGGGCCATGTTATGCCTTGAAGGTCCGATCAGCCAAGATGTAGACATTTTAAGTTTGGGAGAGCAGCGATAAAGACAGAGAATGAGATACCGCGAGGTGAAAGTGAACGAGTGTTCCTCTGAGGTATCTCAAGACAAATAACCCATGAAACGGCAGCCTATTATGGAAATGTTTGCCCTTTCAGTTAGGCAAGGGGACAGTCATTCGCAGTTACACAAAGAGCCTTGAAAGTCTGTGCCCACCGGGAAAAAAATGGCCTGTACGCTCAGAATAATTTCCTGGGAACATTGGCTTTCATGCTCGATGTCATGGAAAGTGAAGGAGTTTGATGGAAAGAGCTGCAGAAAGCATACATGAATGAATGGATTAACAGCACAATTATAATAATGGCCGCTGTTTTCAAACTGCCACCACACCATAAGCGTGGGGCTTGTTCGCTAGTGTATGGTCAAAGGCTGTATTTAAATGAATGAACAGATAAAACAAGACCTTTAATGAAGCTTGCGCATGTCACGTATTGATGTGTGCAGGCTTAAATTACCCAGAATGAGGATGTTGTGTGAGAAGGGCTCCTACCATTTTAAACACTGTTTATGAAAACGATCGTGTTCTGTTTGACAGAAATAAGTTTATAGTTTTGTAATATGTATAATATGTAATTATTTATATGTGTGTCTGTGTGTGTGTGTGTCGAGACACTGTACACTGTGTATACTGACAATGAACCTCTCTTGAATAAAATTCAAGGCCTATCTCAGAGGCAGAGATATCCAAGGCAGAATAATTTTATTTTTTTGTCCATCAATCTAAAATTCATGTGACACAGTCACAGATGTTCAGTAATCAAATATTTAACCACGCCTGCACCCATCAGATTTTAGATCTGTAGTCATTTTCTATTAGTAAGAAATTAGATTATAATTTGTGTGGTCTGCTGGAGTGCTACTGCAGTACATCATATTGATGAGAGGCAGGGGTCTCATTCAAAAGTCCTGGAGGGCTCAAGAGTTTTTTTAGGCCCCACAAAATTGGTTCCACAGTAGTCGTTCCAGAACTATGTGAATGGGTGACAAATTAACAGTGGCATCACAATGCTGTCAGAATCCAGGACAATGTGTATGTAACGCTCCTTTGCTGCTTATTAAACGTTCAAAATCAATTTTAAAAGTTTACATTTCAAATGCAATCGATGCACAATCTGTGTTTGCTTCTTCACTTGTTATTATTCAAATATTTAATGATGCAAATGCCAAAACTGCTTCGAATTTAACCCTGCAATACAGTTGGAGCTGGAGATGTGAACAGATGAATGACATAATAACTTACTTTGGAAAGACAGTGTAATGAAGTCTAATTGATATTTGCTCTCTGGGCTGGTCTGATTTGTTGAATAATGTACAAAACGAAATAATCTGCCTTATTCAGGCAAGGGTAAAAGATATATTTAAATATTTCTATAAAATATTAACACTTCATCAACAACATAAGCTTTTGTATTGTCACCTGTGTGAATAAGTATTTATCATACAAACTGTATGCATATTTGTGTCATTTATTATTATATTATACTCAAATTTGAGTTGAATATCACCAGTCAGGTCTTATCATAATATAGTGGATATTTTGTATAATATTTGCCACCATTAATAAGCCATCCCAGATAGTCTCTTGCTGATGCACCAGCTGTCAGCAGTCATGCATTTGAACTGTGCTGTGCTCTGGACATCAGACCTGTGGGAACGTTCTGTTTCTGGTCACAGGCCTAGAGATTTCACCTTTTGCACCAGCAGCCTTACACAGGAGCAGCAGAACACTGACCCCTCTCAGCTGGTTCTTGTCCTGTCCCCTGAACAGCGGGGTGGGATTTGTTGCACATCCTTCTCTTGTAAGAATAGACGAGGGTGAGGCCCAGCTTCCTTGAGAACAGCCAACAATGTTGGCATCCCTCTGCTCTTCCACTCTGGACACTTTCCAAAAGCGTATTTCAAAGCCTGCAGTGGCGTCCATCAAAGGGCTCACTGAGGGACACCTGTAGCCAGGGGATTATGGTTATGAGCGCTATGGGTGTCAAAACAATTAATTCGAGAGATTTCATTTCTACACTGTAAGCAAGTTTAAACCAAGTAATTAGCTCATTATTGCAAGTGTTAATTGTTATGGTATATAGAAAAATATTGTCAGCAAGGACACCATCAGGAGTTTTCAGTCAGTAGATTCCGAGTACAGGACCTACATTAAGACGGATGTAAACAAATGCAACTTGCAGGTGTACAATGGTGTTTTGGTTAGACAATCGAAGAGGGACAGGTGATTACAGATAGTTTCCCTAATTTGTAGAAAATGCAAAAAGAAAAATGGCTGCTAAAGGACCTACCAGTACAAATCAGTGGAAATTAAAATTGTAGGTAAAGTTGTATGGAAATGTGATTGTGGACTGGAACTAATGAAGTTGACATAAACAAGATGAGTTTATTGAAAACCAGGATGCGTGCTGGGCTACAATAATATGTTATGCACTATTCTAAAGTAACAAACACTATGGAAATGTTTTTATTATATGGACCAGTTGTCCCCATTGAGGAACGTTCAGTACTGGGCCAGAGAAAGAATAGAATTTCTTTTTCACTTTCTATTGGACTGAATATGGAAGTAATTTATAAAAATAAAAGAGTGACTTACAAACATTAGTTACAGGGACAGTTACCCCTGGTTAAGTGTCTTGCTCAGGGACACAATGGTTGTAAGTGGGGTTGAAACCTGTGGCTTTGTGGTCTTCTGGTTTATTGGCAAGTGTCTTACACACTAGGCAATTCTAGTGGGTTAGTGGTGGCCTAGCAGTTCAGGAATGCCATAAATGTTAAGGAAGCGGCCCCCTAATCAGAAGGTTACCACTTCAAATCCCGATCCAATGAGGTGCCACTGAGCAAAGTGCCGTCCCCACACACTGCTCCATGGGCGCCTGTCGTGGCTGCCCACTGCTCACCAAGGGTGATGGTTAAAAGCAGAGGACACTTTTCGTTGTGTCACTGTGTGCTGTGCTGCAGTGTATCACAAATGACAAACACTTCACTTTTTTACATGAACAATATCCAGAATGTGCCCAGTGCCAAGTGCCCAGTACTTTCATCAAGCCGTACTATGTAACTATTTCAAAGAGAACTAATGACTGAATCTCCCAGTGTCAGTGTGCCTGTGAGAGAGAATACTGACATTCTGTAATCTGTTTATGTCTCTGTGCTAGCAGAGCTTTTTAAGTTAAGGACATGCTTTAGTCTGTAGTTAAACTGTCTTTGGCTCTGGTGTCTTAATATAGTACTGCGGCATGATAGGTCCTAGTGATCTTCCCCAGAGAATATATGCACCTTTCTGAAAGTCTCCAGAGATGCAGGTATTCAAATATGTAGATTGTTTGGCCTATAAAAAGCCCTAACTGGGTCAATTTGTGAATTTCTAAAGTAGTTTACACTATTTTCTTACATATAGATATGTATTAGATATGTTTGTTATATATGTCCATAATATGTGTTTACAAAGTTGCATATATACTCTATTATGATGTTAATAATTATTTCCTATGATCCTTCCCCTGAGACAAGTACAGAAGGATGTTTAGATGTTTTGGTGTGTGATTTGTCCACAAGGTGCTACATGTATTGAACTTATAGTGCATATATGTGCATTTCCTGAGCTGCTCAGGATGCTAATGTGGGTGTGACTGGTATAGAGGGAAGTTGTCCATGATGTCTGTGTCTGTGTGTGTGTGTGTGTGTGTGTGTGTGTGTATGCGCACTTGGGGGAGGGCGTCTTCCCACTGCCCTAACAATGGAGAAGAGGACTTCAGCCTGTCAACCTGCTGAAAAATGCACTTCCTGTCTGCTCATAAACAGCAGGAAGTGGCCCCTGGACCCATGAAGGACAAGGGCCAGACCTCAGGCACCACACACTGCTCCATTCTGTGTGTGTCTGAGTGTGTGAGAGAAGGCGGGAGAGGGGTGAGAGGGTGGAAAAGAGACATCTGCATTCCGCAGCAATACGTTCTGTTCTTGCCTCATAAGATCTGATTTAATATTCATTCTGTGCCCTGCTGTTTTTTGGGCTTGGGGCAATCACCGCCATGCCATCTTCATATGATTTCTTCCAAGGCTGTCTGTATATGAGAGTAAAAGAGAGAGAGAGATGGTTTTCCGTCTGACCCGGTCATGCCCTCCTGATGCCCCACTTACTCAAACATGGCTCCCACAGATGTGCATAAGAGCTGTGAGCGGAGAGATGGGGGTGGCAGCGAGACAGAGATGGAGAGAGTGAGGGACGAGAGAGAATTAGGGAGAGGAAGGAGGGGTGAGGTGAAGGCCTGGTCATGGTATCACAGGGTGAATATCAGTGCAGGAGGGGAGCTGTGAGGTGAACCTCATTTTTCAGTCTCGGTTCACACACACACATAAGCGCACACACACACATGTGCAATGCATGTATGCAAATGTACACACATGCTGAAATACAACATATGCATACACACTCACAGCATATATGTGTGTACAGAGATATGTCTGTACTGTATTGTGTGTATTCCATATCTCAAATCTATGCATATTCAGCCATACTGTACACAGACTCACACAAAGGCACAGATGTAGTGATTGCACAAACACAGGTTGTACATGAACACAAACCCAGACACAATTTGGGAGACAGAATGAAGTAAACTCAGAGCTTTGTACAGATAGGTCTGTGGAGAAACCCCCATCATCATAAAAGACATGGTGCACATGCAGAGCTTTGTAGACACACAGGCCATTTCCTAGCACTTAGCACTTAGCATCTCAGCTAAAGAACATACAGAAGAATAAATAAAGAATATTCCGGAAGATGACTGTCTAACAGTTATTATTGATAATAGCTTGATATACCTAAGTTATGCACATATTGCATAGTTTGCTTTAATTAGCTTAAATCTAGTCTCCATTTGGTTAATTTTAAAGCTTATTATTGAACCTTATAGCTCATTTTATAAATATACATCTGAAAGAAAGGAGCTTTTTCGTTCAGTGTTGTGTCTTTCAATATTGCTCTGCTGAGTTTGCCTGCCTCCACTGCACATGGCAATAAATCTGGACATTTTTATATTCACACCTTTTCATAAGCACATTGGGGCATTGGTATGGCCTTACAGTGCATTGCAATAAAATGAATAAACACTACAAAATAGAGACAACCACCCTGAAGTGAAATACATCCACCCGTGCCCTTTCTAAAAACACTTTTAGTAACGTCAATTTTTAATACTTAAGTGATGTTTAATAGGCTGTGGATTGAGCGGCTCTTGAAGAGAATGATATCTATCTTTCTGTCTGTCTGTCTTTTTCATACTTCTGTGCATAAGTATGTGCATTTCCTAAAATTAAATACAACTATTCACATAAAAAACTGTTTTCCTTTTTCATAGCACATTAGAACTTATTAATCTGGTAGAGGCTTTTGTCCAAAGAGAAGAGAAACAAATGATGAGCCATCAGATGAAGCTGCTATATTAATTCCATATGGAATTGCTATACAGAGAGTGATCCAGTGCGGCAATGTAGGAATATGAGTATTCTGCGCCTTAGGCAAATCTAGGAAATACTCTCTTTTTATGCATTGATTGTTATTTTTCATTTTATTTTAAAAATTTACTTAAACTGAGGAATTGTATAGTTATATAATAGTGATATAGTGATGTATCATTTGTATAGTGATACAAATGATACATATTTAACATTTTCATGCTCCGTGTTGCCAGACAGCAGCCTTCTTCTTGCTCTCCCTTAGTCTTTCTCTTTTCCCAGTCTGACTTTTAACAAGATGAAGACAAAAGCAATTTCCAGCAGAATAAAAAAAAAGATCTTAATCATTGTGCTCTGTCACACACAGGCATACACAAAGCCACACTGTTCCATGCTGCACACTTTTTAAATGCATAATTCAGTGGTGCAATGCCCCACACTGATCTCCATTTAGACAGGAGGCGATCCGCCCACTGCGCGATTGGCTGTTCTGGGGTCAGCCGGAGCCGTGCTGAGAGCAGCGGGGTGGTTGGGTGTGAAGCTTTATTAATTTATATGGCTGCAGGTTCTCCTTCATAAGTACCTTAATATCTCACTGCGCTAATTACCCCTACTGTAATTAGTTTGATAGAAAAAGAGAGAGAGCAAAAATGAGAATGAAGCAGGGAGGGGCCGACGGACTAACATCAAATATGAAACTTTTTTTATTCTTTAACTTATAGGGTTTTAAAATAGTGTTTGTGCTTTGGGTTTCAGTTGTGTGTCTGCCTATGTCTATAATCAATGACAGGTTACCACACACACACACACAAGCACTTTTGTGAACTGAAGACATTCCATATGTGTGACACTGATAACAGAATTGATGGATTTTGGCGGAGGGAGAGCGGCGGCTCTAATCTGAGCAAAACCTGCCTCATCTGCACAAGAACACGAAAGCCAATCACATGCAGCCGTTCTGACAGCCCATCACTCTGCTCCTGTCCATCTGTGTGTCTGTGCCCTGTGTTCTGAGACACTAACAGCCTGAAGAGAAGCGTAGTCGTGCCACTTCCAAACACTTTTTCTTTGTGGCATGACAGGACCCCTACTGCACGCTGGATCGGTGAAATTTGATTGGTGAGAAAGGGCAAATAACCGCTTTTTATTCTGAAACCTGCTGGTTATGTGCAGACCTCTGGACGTTCTCGATGTCTTGCCAGGTGGTCCTCTAATTTTTTGGTGCATAATTAATCATAACCCCTTGTGGGACCCCTCATGGTCTAATAACCCCTCACGGTTCCTGGTTGCAAAAATCAGTGGGAATTACATAGCCCTGGACATCTTTTGACTCATCTGTGTCCCAGCTGGATTTGGGTTTAGATTTTTGTGAGGACCCAAGCTTATAAACACTTTAATGTATTTTGAATGTGTAAACACCTCATTGTAACGTAATGCTTTCTGACCACACCCCATACACCTAAACCTGAATTATAAATAACCACTTTCCTTGAGTGAGAACCTGCTAAATGTTTCCAAAATGTACTCTTTCAGTCTTTGTGAGAACATGTGGTTCTCACTAAGATATAAATACAAAACACACAGACACACTTCGGAGGTGGAGTGGATTCAAAAGCGGGACTGAACAAGGCACATAAATCAAAAAGAAAAATGGAAGAAGAGAAAGGAAAAAAATGGGGAAAGAAAGATTCCTTTGGCTCATTCCGCTCCTCTTCCCATATGGACAGAACTCTTAACATAGTGTGTGTGTGTGTGTGTGTGTGTGTGTGTGGAACAGGTGCCAGCCACATCTGACTATTGTGGAGGTCTAGAAGTTAACAATGACAACAGAGTATTGCAGTGGCACACATGACACTACGTGTGTGTGTGTGTGTGTGTGTGTGTATATGCCTATTTTAACACCTCACCTGCACCGCACCTTCCCATCAATCACAGCAGTTCGTTGCACTGTCACAATGCCCTGCTGGTGAACTACAGTACAAACCCCTGCAGTAAGCCTCCGTTTATACACAACAAAGGCAAACTGGACGGTGACACACACGTACATTTACACACACAGAGAATTGAATGGAATAAAAACTACACAATTTTTAAGAAAATGCGTACAATAGGATCTGAGGGCTGGTCAACCTTTTAGCATATTTCTGAAAATACAGTATAAATAGAGTAAAGCAAACATTTGTCTTTCAAGGTGTGTTATCAGTTTCATTGTTAGATTAAGAAGTTATTTAAAACATTTCAAAACCAGTTGCACCCAGTGTTGAAAGCAATATGGAATGGTCCAGAACAGAATCTGGGTTTGCTAGAGATGTGTGTGTGTGTGTGTGTGTGTGTAAGAGGGAGAGATTGTGTTTATGGTAAATGTAATGTTTGTCTCATCTTTCTTGATATCAAATGATCAACTCAACACTGCTGATATAGGCTAAATAGAAGTTAGAGCCCGAACCAAAATAACCTTTGATTTGCTATATTTATTTTATGAGCAGGAAAATTACAATTGTTATCATTATCACCTCTATTATTATTATTGTTGTTGTGACTTGCTGTGGTACCATACTTGCTTTACGCTGACCTTGAGACCACATGACCTCACGTTGCGATTTTGCTAATTGCAGCTGTCAGGGAAAATTCAAATGAATACAGCGTGGGCAATTTAGAGCAGAATGGAGTATTCAAAATATTTACAAATTATGAAAATGTCAGACTTATTCAGGTTTATAATTTATGTGTCATTCTTACTTCACCAACAGACTAGATACACTATGGTACATTTATATATATATATATATATTACTCACTTATCCTGCTCATCACACACACACACACACACACACACATAATGATATATATATATGTGTGTGTGTGTGTGTGTGTGTGTGTGTGTGTGTGTGTGTATGTGTGTGTTTGTGTGATGAGCAGGAAAAGTGAGTAACGTGCACAGAAATGGTTTCTTCTGCTCATTGCGCAGCTGTGGCCTTTGAGAATCTAACTCTGCAGGTTTGCATCATTCTTAGAAGCATTGTTATATTGGAATTGTGCAACAATTCATCAATATTTGGAGCACTTATTTAAATGGCAAGCCAGTTACCCTCAATTATTTGTGTCAAGTCCCATGTGGGTGAGCTCTATAAAAATCAGATGGGGCCTAGTAGCCTCCGCATTGTTTTTAAGATCATCAAAGCCATTTAAGTACGATTACATTTTAATATGTACCAAATACATCAATGTTCTGTCATGAATAAACTTTTAATGGCTTAATGGTAGCACTGGAAGGCAAATTACATATTTTTGGTAGTAATAAATAATGATTTATTACCTTTTGGATGCTCTGCATTGTGTTGTGGTTGGACTGCAAACTCTTCTTTTTGAATTGTGGAAATATGACAAGGAAGATGGCAGCATCTGTCATGCTGCCATAAATCGCAGAACCACCACCAAAATAAATAAAATAAAATAAAGCTTGAATATGAATCAAAGAGTAATAAAACATTTTAGTTCCATTGCCTTTTGTAGTCTGTGGTTTGTTTTTAGCGCTGACTACTTCTTGTTATCATGTATCTCTATGGGGTTTGGATTGGGAGTTCTTCCCACCATCAGAATTTTAACCAATTATACTCCCACATTAGACACACAGGCATATACAGAGTCTTAGTGGTGGGTTCAATGTCTTCCTTTTTTTGAGGGCAGTGCAATGTTTCCATGACAACACGGTGTCAAGAGAACTTGCTGGTTTTACAGCTGCACTCTTCCTATTTCCTGTGTCACATGTGCTCTGTGTAAACACTAGGGTGAGGGCTGGTGACCTGACCGGGGCCATCTGTACTTCTCAGCCATGCCCAGCACAGGAACACAGCATTTTGACTGTAGATTAACCAAAATCTGTTTAAAAACATTTTGCTTACACATTACAAGTTCGTGTTTTTAATTTTATAGCTGACACTGGTTGGTGGAACAATTGTTTACACTGATTACTGTAGTAAATATATTATTTTTAATAAATTGAATTATTTATTGAATAAGTGTTTAAATTATTATGTTACTGTAAGGAGCATTTCATCAGTGCAATAATACAAGTGCAATCATTATACATTATATCACTTAACGTGGACAAAATTAAAGTAATGAGTGGATGTTGTGGCATTTTCTTTATTAAATTGTAAAGCTTTTTATTACATGTGGTGAATGCAGGAAAATCAACAAATTTATAAAATTATAAAAGTGAGCACTTTTTTAGTTCAGAAGCTTCAGAAACAAGATTATTGTTATATATACAAAATATGACATTTCCTTAAGTCTTCTAAAACTGATATTTAATCAGTGCTAATAAATGAAAGAATACTATTAACCAATTAAAGATATTTGTGATCATTTTGCATGGACTGTACATTCACCATAGATGTATGGTTTTATGTGTAATATACTGCCATTCATTAGTTTATGTGTGCATTGTGATTGATATTCATCTGATCATGGCCATATGTGTGTAATACTTTCTGTGTGTTTCCTTGTGAGAAATCTGTTGTTCTTTGCATCCATGTGTGCCGATGTGGTCGAACCCACAGCTTTTAGGCTGGGCCCAGATTCCATCTGAATTCCTGTCCTCCCGACACATCATCAAACACCAGCTAGGGAGGCCGATGACAAAGTTGGCCAACTGGGTGCTTTCTGTGGATTTTTGCGTCTCGTCGGAGGGGGGTCCATCATACTTCAAGATGATGCCTTCATCTAGAGCTCAAATATGGGAAATGTGTTTGGGATTGGGAATGTATTGTAGCATAGTGATACTAGTATGTGTGTGTGTGTGTGTGTGTGTGTGTGTGTGTGTGTGTGTGTCAGTATTTGTATGTGAATCATGTGCGTGGGTCAAACTCCCATGGCATTCTTGATAGGGTCATGGCTGGGTTACAGAGGGTCATCGAGAGGTCAGGAGCGCCCCCTGTATATGTGTGTGTACATTGTGTAGGAAGGGCAAAAAAGTGCATTTGTCTACATGTGTGCAACTATGCATTTCTACTTGTTGTGTGTGTGTGTGTGTGTGTGTGTGTTAGGCTGTGCATTAGAATGTGTGTGTGTGTGTGTACATTTTTGTTTCTATGTGTTAGATCGCAGCTGAAGAATGCAGAGGCCCACTGCCCATCACTCCACTGTGGATGGATGGTGGGACGAAGGATGGGGGAGTTTTGTGTAGGAGGGGTGAAGGGGAGGTGAGGGGGCACCAAGGGGAGGTCAACTGGCGGTCAAATACAAAACACTGCTCATCCTACACACACACACAACACACACACAGACAGAAGTAAATTCCGAAATGTGTGTGTTGTACGAAATGTGCACATGGAATCACACACACAATAAACAGAAACACACACATGCCACTAATATTGCACAGGAGCTATATTTAGAGGAGGAAGGAAAGGAAAGACAGAGACGAGCAGCATGTGGGTCGGTGGGTGGATGCATGACTTCTCTTGCCTCCAGCTACAGTCAGCACCCCAATTCCTGCTGCAGATGAATGCACAAAGACACCCCTCCAAATCTACACACAGACACACACACACACATGTTCTGGCCGGAGGCCAACATAAGACTCGCTCTGTCCACGGCAGACCCTGAGGACTCCATCATTTGACCCTCACGGAAACCGACACACACACTGCGGCTCATCATCCCACCTCTCACTGCCATGGACTACAAAATGTGTGCGACCTCCGACCCGGGTGTTCACACTGTATGTGTGAGGGAGTAATTATCCAAGGACTTGCAACACAAATATCAGGGTACTGAATCACAGACACACACACACACACACACACACACACACACTCGGGTTCTCTGACGTTGGCCCCGTGAGCCTGGATTTTGGTCAATTGCTGGTACTAGTCGTTGCTCACAGCGCATTTTGTTCTGTGATTGGATCTTCATGGACCATTTGTGCTCATCCCACTGTTGACCTCGAGTAAAACATTCCGTAAATGCACCTCTGGACACGTATTCGCCAGTGTGAATGCCAGCAGGCTACCCTCGGAATGGGACCATTGCTGTGCGCTGCTCCGGGATGCTCCTGAACTGCAGTGGAGGGAGCACAGCGATGTGGAGAAAGAGGAAGGAGAGCAGAACAGGGGGAGATCCAGGATCTCCTGATTGTGTTTATGGCTCTCTGTCTCTTACACCACCGATCAAACTGATGATTCTCAGGTGGTGTGTGTGCGTGTGTGTGTGTGTGTGTGTGTGCATGCACAGATTGTTGGACAGCATTCCTGTCTTCATAACTCATCTGTGTGTTTGTTATTGGGAGCTGTTCTCGGGACTGACACCAGAGCAACCTGCTTCACTGCATCCATCAGCACACACACACACACACACACAGTTTCATGCGCATATACACACTCATCCAGCTGCAGACTCTATTCTACAGAACATGTTAGCTTTGCCATGCTCGTTCACGCACAGTAAAAATACACACACACTCTCTATTCTTTTCTTTGATCTTTCACAGTATCAGAGCCTTGCAGATGTGAGTAAACACACAAACTCCAGAAATTAGAGTTTGTGTCCAGAATCTGTCTGGGGAACCTGTGCCCAGTAATACGAGTAACACACATTAAAGTCTTATCCCACACAGCAATACAACTCTGAGCTAAACACTCAGAGTTGACATTCAGACACACACACACACACTCACCGAGACTGCATCAGACTGCAGTGAAAACGTGCAAGCGTGAACTCGCAGGGCACTTCAGCACCCTCTGAATATGGAATGGGCTAATCCATCCGGATCACACACACCCAAAGACCAACTCTCCTCCAGACTTGAAGGAGCCAGTCGGACTCTACCCAAAACAGTCTATACAGCCTACACACACTCACACACACACACGCTGATCTTTGTAAATTTGTAGATTAACATTTTGGATTGGATAGGCTTTTTTTCTTTATGTGTGTGTGTGATTTTTTAGGAAAAATTTTACTCTACACTGTTGGGGATAATGTATGTATTTGGTAATTATACTCATCCTTATCTTGTAGATGGAAGTAAAATAATTTGTTTGCAAGATTTGTCCCATTATTTTGTTTTGAAAATGCCAATTAAGATACTAAGACCAGAAAAAAATACATATACACATTTTTTACTACAGTTAAATGGAATTGTATAATCTTGCCAACTACATGTTTTCCAATAAATGTTTCTTTTAATATTGTGTGTTATTTATTAGTTCAAAAGGAACGATAATTTCTTCTGGTGGGCACATGTCCCCTATGCTCAAATCAGGAAGTCGGAGCTCCAGGATAAGCTGCTTGAGACTTGCCTCGTTATAGATGAACATGTTTCTTATTTTAACAATTTGTTTGTTAAAACAAATAAGTGGTGATAATACTAGCAATAATTATAATAATAACAGCAACAATAGCATTAACTAGAGTTATTATTATCATTATGATATCAACTCTAAAAATATAAATTCAAGAATTATCAAAATAATAATTGTTATTTAAAAAAATGTATAATTTTGGTTATTTATTTCATTTATTTAATTTAATTCTGTCTTTATAAATTGTGCCTTTATAATCATAATAATAATTATAATAATTGCTTGGAGAAGTGTACAAAGTGACATGAATTTGGTAAATTGACTTTTGCCATCATTTACCCTCATTAACACTCTGTGTTTGTGAAAAAATGACCCTGAAGGGTAATTGCACTTGATGTGATCACAGCGTAATCGACTGGTTTTTATTTACTTATTTTTTTGTAAATTGTCAAAGAGCAAATTTGTCACAAGTCACGGCCAATTGTTCCGAGTGTCTTTTTTTTTTAAGGCCGCGAAAATGCATGTTATGCTGCATGATGGGATATTTCATCTCTGTAGGTCCTGATTTCATTTCGAGCAGACAGAGGGGCGGCCTGCTTCACTTCGACAGCGGGTCGGACATTACCGGTGTGCGGACAGTGAATAATCGTGGAGGACAGGAGAGGGGGAGAAGAGAGAGGGGGACAGGAGAGAGGTGGACAGGAGAGGGAGACAAGAGAGGGAGAAAAGAGAAAGGGACAGGAGATGGGGACAAGAGAGAGGGAGACAGGAGATAGGAGGACAAGAGAGAGGGGGGCAGGAGAGGGGGACAAGATAGGGGACACGTGGTGTTGTGGGGCCTGATAATCGCAGACGACTCGCCTTTTAAAACCGGGTTGGATTACAACGGTGACACTTCCTGCGCACCTTCTTTTTTTGATGGAGGGGTGCTGGGGTTAGTATCTGGAGATACTACGCGCTGCGCCACCTGCCGGCGGTAGGAGTTAAAAACTCCGATTTCATATTTAGAGCCAGACAAACCGCCGATTTCACATTTTCATGGTTAAAAGTTATTACGCGGCCGATCTTCAAAGCCGCCCGGGGTCTGCGGCGAGGTCATAAATGTTTAAAACTTGTCGGGATCTCCGGTATGTCGATTGGTCTTCTTGTCTGTGTGAGTGTGTGTGTGTGTGTGTGTGTGTGTGTGTGTGTGTGTGTGTGTGTGTGTGTTTGATATCATATCCCGTAATTATCACCGGGGCTCGGGGGAGATTTATGGTTTCCGACAAACGCCACGTGTCCGGAGCTCTTCCCCATAAATAAAGAGGCGGCAGAAGTACAGTAAAGCCCCGGATGTGTGTATACGTGTGTGTGTGTGTGTGTGTGTGTGTGTGTGTGTGTGTGTGAGAGAGGAGGGTGCTGATCGCGGCTCTGATGGCGTTTTTATGGCCGCAGGGCTGCTGGCTGCTGCTCCACGCTGGACTCGTGGAGCCACGGGAGCGTGGATTTTATTGGGCATTATTTTTATATAGTGAATACGCTTTTATTGTGATTAGGAGACTAATGTTGTTCCTGTGCAAGTGGAAAATATAGAGGATCGTTTAGAGGCAGAGAAATACGCTCAGACGCCCACACGTTCGCCAAAAAAACCGTAAAGCTGTAGAAGTCTCAAATAAAAAAAAGTATTCTCAATGTGTGGAAAATGATGAACAAAGCTAATAAGAACTATTTATTTTCATTTTTTTCTCATTTATTTTTTTCTAACGTCCCGTGTAACTCACCAAAAGGCCAAAAAAGAAACTTTGAGTGCCACCTAGCTGCCGAGCATTATACTTTTTTATTTTTAAATACTATTTCACTTCGATAAGGCCAAATATCATTCAATTAAACCGCTTTAAAAGCACCAAATGTGTTTCATATGCTTAAAGATATTTCCATTAAATACATTTTGAACGGACGTTGTTCTCATGTCTTCATAATATTATTGAATATAGATGGCGAATGTTAAGCCTGATTTGCAATTAAAATATTTCCAAGGCAACATTGTCTTTAGATCAGTCGAATACTTTAAAACAATTCCGTTTCCTAATGCAATATAAATGGCGGCTAATGGCTTATAGTTCTGAATAATGTACAAATGAAAGCACTGAAACCGTAAATGTATTGTTGGCCAAGCAATTCCTGCGATGTAAATGAGCGCGTCCCGAAATATAATGAAAATTGTGAAGATAAAATGTGAACATTGTAGGAGAGCCTTGTGAAAAGTATTGGGCTTTGCGGTCGTTTCCGATGGTTCAAATTGATTAGTGATGAAATGTATTTTTTTTTAACGATTTCTATCATTTAGTATTTTAAGTTAAGCATAGTTAAATCATCTGGTAATGATGAACTAATTATTTCAATTGTTTCTTTGATATACTAATTTGCATTTAAAACATCTTAGCACCTTCCTGAAAATGAAATAATCCACATCCCGATGATTAATACCGTCAGTTTATGGGAAAGCAGCGGATTTTCGTTGGCGCGTGGGACGCGGGGACGCGCGCGCCCGCGCGCGTGCTGTGGGCGTCTGGCAGGCGGTCTCGCGGGTCTCGCGGCTTGGCACAGGGTGGCACAGCCGGTCCTGCCCCTTCAAGCGTCCACCCACGGGTCACGGTAAGTTGTGATCAGTCATCAGTTTGTAGGAGTTAAGTTAGTTGTTCCTGTTCCTGTTAAAATAGAAAATGTCAGAATATGTATGATTTCAATGCAATTTATTAGTCAACTGACGAGCATAAATAATTGGTGAATGCAAATCAATCTAACATGTGGATAAATAAGTCTTTCAAACAACATTAATATTCGAACCATTCGAGTTTTAATCAAACACGTATTTCATTTTATTATTTGGGTATTTAGTAAGTATTTATGCATACTTTTTGTAAATATCTTGTTAAATACCATCCCAAACATTTGTGAAAAAATAAATTTAATTTGTTTCTAAATGCCTAAAATTTACATTTACATCTATTTTGAAGTTATGAATTATGAAATAATTCATTAAAATTAGTTCTAGCATTGCCTTTTGGTACATGTTATTATTGTTTTTCAAATTATTTGATTCAGTTGTTTTGAAAGAAAATCTTCACACTGCAGATATTAATTGTGCTAAGTAGAATAAAAATATCACATTTCCATGACTTACAATATTTATTATATATAATTTGTCAATACAATGTATTTGTTCATGTATGTCTGTCCATGTCCAAGATGTGACAAATTTTCTGCCACATTGCTTTAGCTTTTCATATATTCCAGTACGGCGGTTTGGTCATGAATCAGAGCCACAGACAGCCTGGAGCTGATTGCAGAACTAGACGTATTGTGAAGTGCTGCTGGTGGTATTACTGAGGCAGACTGTTAGCACACAGTGGTCTTAAATGTGTTATAAACGATCTGAGCGGCTTGTCGCTGAGCAAAAGTTCACTGAATTTGCAATTGGATGTGCCCTCAGTTTCACTTTTTATTGACTTCAGACCAACTATGAGCTGAAGTTATACAAACAAACTTTTTACATATTAAATGATCTACTAATAAGTACTTATGTTGCTAAACTTGTACTTTTTTGAATCAGACATAAGCTCTTCTTGACCACACACCTGGTTGTGTCTCTTCTTGATTTTCTAAAAATGACCACCTGCCTCCTGAAATATATGTCTATATTAATGTCTGGTAATTTATTCATATGTGAACTCCTCACATGCGTTGTTCAAGGTTGGTCCAGGTTGTTCCAGGTCACAGTGACAGGCCCTCCAGCTGAAGACTTTCACCCACGCCCTGTCTATATACATCTGAGAGCTTTTACCCCCCCTTTTTTAACAAGACTCTTTAATTTTTAGGGTCTGCTTCAATGACAATCATTACATTTATTGCTCTCCTCATTTTCAAATAAAATAAAACCTGAAAGAATGAAAACATTGACGGCGGGGTGGATCATAAAATGGCGCTGCCGCCGGCTGCCGCGTCTCCCTGCGCTCTCCACCCGCGGGGGCCAATGCTCCGCCCCGGCGAGGACGGCGGTTGATTGAGACTTAATTAGCCCACTAGTGATGATGACGGGGTCAACATCTGTGCAATCTGGGCTGGGGACGCCGTGAGTTACAGCCAGCAGCGGGCCAACATCTTGAGGCTTTATGGTCACCCACACATCAGTGTTTATGAGCATTTGTCACACATGCCACCCCCACGCTCTGCTATGCAAATCACTGGCCACCAAGACCTCCAGCATTTGTCTCTCAGGGTGGCAGGAAGCGCAAATAGGTTAATGTTCCAGTGAATTGAGCTTTTTTGACTCTCAGTATCAACAAACCAACCAGAATGGCCTTTCATCACCTATAAAAAGCCGCGGTGCGCGATATTTGATCCGTGTGTACCTGGGAAACCAGACTGGCCAGGTGAAAGTCACACCTAATTCTAACGGTGAACTGCACACAGCATGAAAATTCTTGTAAATGAGTGGGTAAATGTTTCAACTGTTTCATTTAAATCCTTTTCGCGATGAAGTTCATCAGCAGCAACAAAACCCGGACAAAGCAATCAGTGTCCCTTCCAATGCACCTGCCACGTTTTAATAATGCATCACTGAACTGTTTATTGTTGGCTAAAGGCACAATGTCATTTTGGAGCTACAATTGTGAAATGCCTGCAAAATGAAATGCTACTTGGAGAACGAGATGGTAAGAATAAGCCCTAGTTTTCACTGTGGTATTAAGCGGTAAAAACGCTGCTGCATATCCAGCGATTGATCCCTGAATGGAGGCCTTAAGGCGACTGTGTTTACATTTCCAACAACATCGCTCCGTGACATTCGGATTTGACTCCAGCCTCGGTGTTCAAACATCAGCGAGCGCGTCCTCATCAGGTCAGATGAATGACATCATGCACACACACACACACACACACACACACACACACACACACACACACACACACAGTAGGCTAATTGCTTTGGTCCTCCCCCTTGTGCGTCTTGTTTCTTGCCTCCCTCACAACTCTGTTAACATGAGTTATTAAGCGAACGCGGGAGTGAACTCCTCTCCCACCCAGGCAGCAGACTGATACAACAACAGCTGCGTCCGAGGGCACCGCTCTCCCGCTCTTCACATGGGCGCCGCAGTGCCTGCCAACTCAAACAGTAGAGCCGTCACCATAAGTCACGTCTGCAGCCACGTGCAACAAGATGCCAGTCGTACACGTGTGTGTGTGTGTTAGTGGAGGAAAAATAGAGCGTTGAATGTGTTTGCCATACCTGCTAATTCGACTGAAGTAGCGCCTCTTTCCATTGTGGTGAAAATAAGAAATAATTTTCCACTTTCTGCCGTAAAGACCGAGACACGGTCCATTCTCGCTGTGAACAAACACATTTTTTTCTACAGATATTCACAAAAGTCCTCTGCTGATAGGCCGGTGTGATGCTCACAGCACAATAATTGCATTGCGGTACATTACCACACCCAACTTCATTTAGCTTCAACGCTCATATGCATATATTTTAGGCTCGGATGAAACAAACAAAATAAGTGTGTCCAGACATTCATCTGCACTTTAAAGCTCTGCAGCAGAACGTGATGATGAATAGTAATAGTAAATGAATAGTAATTAGTAGGTGAATAGCAATAGCATAATGGCGATGAAAAAAATATATTTTTCTTGTTTTAAAGCAGTGTTTGGTCCCTGGACGTTCATAGTCAGTGAGAAACCTGTACATGCCGCTTGTTTAGCCTCCATGCCTGCATTATTAATCAACAAAGAAAAGAAAAAGGTCATTTGCCTACATTCGCGTGTGCTGGTTGCCATGGCAACAGCAAACCGGAGTCATGGAAAGGACATCGGCGGGAAAGCAAGCGAATGATGCGTCCCCTGCACCACAGCAGCTGCCAGCCTGTCCCTGTCCATTGCACTGTGCCACAAATGTTGATTGTGTACTGTGTTTGGTGTGTGTGTGTGTGTGTGTGTGTGTGTGTGTGTGTGTGTGCATGCCAGGAAACCGCAGAGGATGTATTCTTGGTAGGTTGGCAGAATTTAGGTAAGTAAGTAAACACTGGATAAACTAAAAAAAAAAAAACACATCTGCTGTTACCTGAATTACACCAATGCTAAATTATATAGGCAGGATAAAATGCAAACATGAGGTAAAATGGTGAATGTGGTATTCAGATCTGTGGAAATGCAGAGGACACAAAATGTAAACCGGGATGCCATGAAATAAGGAAGGTCTAACCCAAACTTCAGAAGCCCAGAGGCCTGGTTACAGGGTATATGGTGACAGAGTGGTGAGAAGATAAAAGGCGGCATTTTTAGGGTTTATCACGCCATGCCCTCAGAACTAAGATTTAGTTTTATATTCATTTAAATGGACCCTTCAAAGCTAGGTGGATAGCTATAATGCATGACTTCCATTCTGCATGTATAGTAATAGTTGGTTATATTAACAGTTGGATGTATAGTATTGGATGTATAGCATGTATAGTAATAGGGGTGGTAGTAGCCTAGTGGGTAACACACTCGCCTATGAACCAGAAGACCCGGGTTCAAATCCCACTTATTACCATTGTGTCCCTGAGCAAGACACTTAACCCTAAGTTGCTCCAGGGGGGGGACTGTCCCTGTAACTACTGGTTGTAAGTTGCTCCTGATAAGGGCGTCTGATAAATGCTGTAAATGTAAATGTAGTTCAAAACAGAACTGCGCACTGATGACAACCTGATTTGACGTTGCACTTTCTACTTTTGAAGGTGTGCATGTTCTATTCCGTACGATTCATACAGAATCATTCTTCACATTCTCAGATAAACCTTTTTATTTATTTACCCCGTAATTCTCTCGCCATTCAGACGGACGGGCTCCGGGCCTGGCTCGGCCTCAGAAGTGCTCTCAGTGGGGGTTAGGTATGCTGTCCAGTTTACCCAGTGTAGCCCTGTGTGTGTTTTCTGTGACTATGTGCGCGTGATTTACACTCGCTCATCAAAGTGCTCTCAGCAGGAGACGGGGGGGGATTTCTCCGATTTCTGCCCCACCCCTGCTACGAATGCGCTCTTTTCCGTCAACAAAACCTGCCCGGCTCTGCAGCTGTGGCGTGACACCTTTATTTTCCTCCAGTGCAACATGACAGAATAGGCGGTATGCAGAGAAAATGGAACGGTTAAAAACAACAAGAAAAGAAACACATTTCACCGTTTCCTTTTAGTACGTCACAGCGGGGGAAAGAGCGGGGCAGCGGTGGGAAAAAGCAGAACTGGCAAAAAAAAAAAAAGCACAGAGAGAAAGAAAGACGGCACAGGGGAGGGAAGGAGTTCAGGCCAGACGGAGAGGAATTTACGATAGACGCCTGTGATGAGGAGATAGGGACTGAAAGAATGGAGGGAGGCTTCTTGATGCTCAGCAGTTGGCGCATTTACGGCCCACCATTTTGGAAGCGTCCCCCTGTCTGCTGTTTACCGAGAGGGTGGGGGGTTGTTTACATGGAAGGAACTTCAGCAGGGTGCTGGGGAGGTCTAGAAAAGGAGAGGGCGGGATGTTGTCCACTAACCCACCAGAAGGAAGAACCGCAGAGGAAGTGGGGACACATGACCTCTGACCTCCAGCTGGGACGTCCCTGTATGGACACTGTGTGCTGTGAAGTCACTTAGCTTTGTGACTCCAGGGGTTCATTGGGAACATGGAAGTGCCATCAGAGTGCCAGGAGACACAATGTACAGTTCAATGGACAGCGCTAGTGCTAACTCATTACAGTTTTACAGCGGTTAAAGCTTACATGGATGTTAACTAGGGCTGTCAAAGTTACCATGGCAATCAGTGCACTGAATTTATAAATATTTGACGTGTTTAAATATATTAACTCGTTTGGTTTGCTTCCTGAGTGGGTCTGACCTATGACAGAGGTCCCTGCATTAAGACAGATAGATCTTTTATCTGCACGTTTCAATTATTTTCAGATGGAGACACATGGCTGTTACTCAAACACTGGAACACTGTCGGCCTTGATCTGGACGCCTCATTATTCTGGCCTGCAAGAGAGTAATATCATGCATAACCAGATAAAAAGTGAAATGTGATATGTTTTTTGGTCTAAAGATTTAATCCCGATAAATCCCAATTATTCATAGCAAAAATGTGTGTTTGATGAATTAATGTAGTGACAGCCCTAATGTAAACATTTATCTATACAGCGTAATTATATACCTTCTATGTCTGGTATTCATTGTGAACACATTTTAGATTTATGCCTCAATAAATCATTTAACAAATGGTTCCAAGTTTAATAAGAGAAGGTGTACAATCACAATGTGGACATTTTAATTTTTTCAGTCTCCCTAACATCCCAAAACTTTCTTCCTAAGGAATATTACATGCATATGGGAATATGGGAGGTGGGTGTTTTTATTTCCATTCAGCACCCCCTCCCTTTTTTTATTCTTTCTGAATGGGGTATTCAGACAAGCCATAGCCAGTGTCAGCTGGCCCATCTTTTAAGCAGCGCGGTGCTGTTGGCAATGATCGTGTGAGTAGCTGCACGTGTGAATGGGCCGCCGTAAATCTGTGGCTGGAGAGATTTAGGGAGCCCCCGTTAGTGCCAGAGCAGCGTCCAAGGGGAGCCCTTTCTCTTTCTTGCATCACAGCGAAACCGTAAATTCTTCCTGGGGCCACGCATGAACCCCTAAAGAACAAAAATAGATATTCATGCATGTATATTACAACACTTCTTTCCAAGAGATATTATAAAATGGATGCTCTTTCATTCACTACCAAATGTATTATTCTAATACATCACAATATAAAAGTGTGGAAGCAGAAAGATTTGGGAATATTAAAAAAAAAGAATTTATGTATTTTTTCATATTCTTGTCCTGTCATCGCTCTGTTATTAGAAGATAAAATATTGACATATTCCACAATATTCCCCCCTCTTGCTTGAATCAATTATTTGCCCAAAGTTACAAAAGAGAAAACACTAATTCATGTCAATTTTCTTTCAACTTTGTAATGTTGAACAATAGAACACTTTTACATTTACTATTAGTTTTTTGACATCTTTTTTTTTTTTTTTTCCTGAAGCATGACATTTGAACACTGAATTATGTCAATTTGTCACAAAGCAGTGAATATGTCAGAAGCATTTGTATCACGAGTACAACTTCAGACATTCAGTGTACACTGTGTTAGCTGACACTGACAAAAGCCAAAAGAAACTCAAGGGTATAAAATAAAGACGGATCAGCTTATATATCAAACTTGAGGACAACTTGAACACCAGACGCGAGTACATAAAAAAAGTGTGGCCGTAACCCAATAAGGTGGTTAAAAATGATAAAACATTGCCATTTTAATCACCCGGGGTGGAGAGTAACATAACGTGGGAAGATTTAGAGCGGCCTTATCCACTTCGTGAAAAGCCACTGTTACATAGCAGCAGAGAAAGCTCGTTGTTACTCAAAGACAAAACAGCTCCCTCCGGATTGCCTGCCTGTATAGTTTAAACAGATAAGCTTTGCTAGACACAGCATTCATACAGATGAGTTTTATTTGTGCGTGTGGTTTCATCGTGTGGTTTCCCAATTACTGTATTTATTTCAAATGTGCAATATGTGCTGTATGTGCCAACAGTTTCTCATCTTTGCATCGATGGTTGTTAAACATTAAATTTTAAACTCATTGCATATTGTACACTATACATTGAGTAGCAGGAGTTTAGGCCCCTTTGGCGGCCTATACAACTAAATGCCTTTCAACTTGTCTTGATGGCATGTCTTTGTTTCTTTGCACTTCCAGCCCAAACCCCAAGTGTCGTAGAAAGCACTAGATGCAATCGCAGCAGTCTGCATCACCAAGACCTGGAAATATTGTATATAATTAATATGACATGGTCACATATGGACCATCATGAAAACATCATATGAATTTCATTTGGATAAAAGGCTTGCTATAGGGTACAATAGAGAACATAGAATCTTACTCATTCTTTTTGTGTATTTTTTATCCCAAACGTTGATTTTCAGCAATTATTTCAATATATTATTTCAGTTTTTGAAACATTTTAAAGGAACCCATTACCTATGAAAGTAATTGAAAATGTATCCTTGCATTTATGAAAATAATACATTTTGCTGATAGTTATTTATAAAAGGTTTATAGTTATTATCTGTCCAGAGCTGTATTAAGTTATCATGTATAATATGAAAACCAGCAAATGCCCAATAGGGTCAAAGCTTCAAGTTCTATCCTCACACAGTTAAGCAAACAGTGTATTGATCAGGTAGAAAAAGGCAGCGGGTCTCACGTTAATTCAATCAGATGGCCACTTCATTTAAACACTAAGTGTGCCCCGATGCCATTTTTTGGGGAGCATTATACATGGCTAATTTTATTTTTTGACATGGTGCTATCCCTCAACCTTCCCATGCTGGCAAGCCTCTTTCATCCAATCTAATTTACAAATGGAGATCTCTGTTACACTGACTTATAGGGGTGGAGGGGTTCAGCGTGCACTCATTTTTCCTCCCTCTACCTTCTCGATTTCTTTTACGTAACGTATCCAGCAATGCATAAGCAAGCTCAACAGTGCCACTTCTGTGGCAGAAACTAATGCTTCCTTGAATGAGCTTGTACAAAAAAAACCACACAAAAAATGTTTTGTGTATCATTTGCATCAATGCTTGATGACCCAGAGAACATGGGTGCTACAGAGGGAGAAGATTGTTGAATGTAGAAGGGGTGTAGTGGACGTCCTGGCCATTACCCCCTTTCCAGTTTTCCATCCAATCTATTGCATTTATTCTCTTAATGTTGAATTTCAAAGGCTTTTAAGGTTTTGAGATTTTATTTATCATTGAATTTGATGTCCTGTGTGTCATTTGAAGTTGAAATGCACTATGGGAAGAATGTAAATACATGTGGATGTTGATTTGACACCTAAAGATTAAAACAATGCTATTCCAATGCTATTCCTCGATGACAGTGGATTATTCAGTAGGATAATTAGCCCGGTGACACCAAGGATCTGTTGCTGATTTCTTGGCTAAAGTTAAAAGGCTTATAAAGTGCATTGCTACTAAGAGATGTTTTGATGACATGATAGGAACTTTTAGATAACATTAGGTGCCATCATTTTAATGCTGTGACTGATTAAAACTGTTGCAGTTTGAGTGGGGGACAATGATAAACAAGATAAACACCATAAGCATCCAGAATGTACTGTGGCTTAATTTTGATTGACAAGGTTCAAACTAAAATTTAACAGCTGTTAAATATTTAGATTCAGTTTTGTTGTCCTTTACAACCCAACATTATTTTTGGCAGCAACTCAGAGCCACCTCAAAAATTGTGCAATTAAGGCAAATAAATGTATGATTTAAATTAGATAGGTAAAATTGAGAGACAGTAACAATCAGTGTGCTGCAGCAGATTCATCCACAGAATCTCCAACCATTATAACACAATCAGTTTAGAGGGAGGGGCCATGGGACAGGGAGGTTGTATCTGGGATCGATCACCCCATCGTTTCTCCTTTACGTCAATAAATCTCTCTCATTCTCTCACTTTCCCCTCTTATAGCTCTCTGGTGTTCTCCCTCTATCTTTAGAGTGCTAAAGCCTCGCTTGCCTCTCACGCTCTCCTTTTCCCTCATCTCTCTCTCTCTGCCAATCGGCCCCCTCCCTCTGCTCTCCAGGGCCCCAGTGACAGTGGCCTCCTCCCCTAATGAGGAGAAATCTGCACGTATGTGAGGAGGAGAGGGAGAGAAAGAGCAATGGGGGGGGGGGGGGGGGGGCGAGCTCAGGCTGCCGGTCCCATCAGGCGGATCTCATGTCCATAATGAGCGGCAGCGGCGGCAGCCATGGCAGCCGCACTCACTCTGTGTCTGCAGGATCCCGGCCTCCCTCCAGCCCACGGGCCCCCGGCTGCCTTCTGTTTCACCTCAGCAGCAGGGTTCAGCAGCAGGTCAGGGCCGAGGCAGCACTTCCTCGCGCTCCCTCAAGCATTTCCCCCTCCTTTTATTCTCTCATTCAGTTTTGCTCCATTTTATTCAGCTTCTTATTTTAAGTCTGAAATCCTTCCAGACCAATACAGGAAAAAATGAGAGTTTAAAAGAAGTTAAATAGCAAACAGAGATAAAAGATGGAAAAAGAAGTGAGGGGTGAATGGATTGAAAGAGAAATTCGTATTAATGGGAGAAAAATGGAGGTAGCAGAGATAAGAAAAGAGTAAAAAAAAAAAAGATGAGAAATGTAGTGCAGGAGATGGGGCCACCGTAACCTCTCCCTGATCCAGTCATGCACCATAAATCATATCTCCCTGAGCACCCAACACACACACACACATTCACATGTCACACATTTATATACTCACACACCTAAGTTCTCGGCTCACAGTGTGAGAAAAATAAATCATTATACAGCAAAAAATAAATAAAAATCTCTGAAAGACCTGGTGCTTTGTCTTTGACCCCCCCCCTGCCTTTTACAGTTTGCATTTAAACATGATCCGTATCCGGATATCATGTCTGGATAAGTGAAAACATATGTTCAGTAAGTGCAAGGTGATCGAATCCACCTCACCACATCTGGTGTCAGATCTCTGGGAATTGTAAACATTATCTGTATGCTGTTCTCTGACCATTGCAGTGCAACGGTGTATTTCACTGACAAACCGTGTTTTTCTGGCCTTTCTGTGTCACCACAGGTACATGAACGATGGGACCTATTCTTTTTGGTGATGCAACTGTATGTTGCACTTGATAGTTATGTGAGATCGACATCCAGGAATCTTTATCTTACTGGTGTCTTAATCTATTATTATGTGGCATTGATTTGTAATTGATACATAAACCCTGATCTGTATAATATATATGACTGGTAGATATACCGGGATCAGGAAGTGGATTCTTGGAGGGCCTTTGTGGCACCAGATTTGTGTAATCTGGTTACAACGGCACTTGTCGGGCATCCAAGGCAGCAAGTGGAGGGTCTGTTTTTAAAACCGACATGTTGGATGCTTGATGAAGAACAGAGTATCTCCAAAACTACAGGTCTATTGGAGCGTTCCCGTTATGTAGGGGTTATTACCTACTGAAAGTGGTGACAGAGATTTGGGTCCCAAGACTCAGTGCTGCAGAGCAATATGACGGCAAATATTAAGCTGGGATTCGTGTGGCTTTTATATTGACACATTCCATCAACATGGAGGTTGCAGTGGACCAGTCACAGCAACACTATTCCCAGGTATGTACCCTAACAAACTGCACAACTAACAAAAACAAATCTATGGAGTCACTCCATACTAGATCTACAGCTAGCGTCCATGCCTTGAATCAGATCATTATAATTATTTATTTGAATTATATACAATAATTATAATTATTTATATGAGTTGATGGGCATTTTGTTTTACCACCAACATAGTAGATATACCAAAAAGTCTCATCATTAGCACAATGTAATGTTTCTATGGTATATGTTTGCTCAGTCTGGGTGGGCGATAGCTGAGCACAAACTTCAGACATCTGGAAACATCTGGGAATCTGATAGACCTCAGCCATGCTCTCTTTATTCAGCTACGGCCTCTGTAGCTACTGAAATTAATGCATGGCTCGGGTCAGCCTTCCACTCAAATAAAGACCTCAATATGTTCCACATATTGGAAGCCCAAATAGCCATGAATTAGCCATCATTAGCTTAAGTAGTTACTTACTCACATTAGTACAACCAAGGCAGTTTTCCCAGTTGGGAGATTTTAACCTTCCGGGGGATATTTTATCCCTTAAAGTAATAGTACTTTGCTGCACTGTTCTGAACTATTACGCCGCTTTGTAATGAACCAGCTGTGGCACTGCAACAATGGCCCACTGACAGATTCCTTCCGTCTGCTTCCAGGGAAAACGGGTCTCTCACCTCTTCCTCTTTTTGCTCCTTTTTTGCACTAACTGCCTTCATCGTCCTGCTGTCGAAGCCGCCTCTGTCTGTCCCTTGCACCTTTTCCCCACACCCTCTATGCGCTCCCCCATCCCATTTCAAACATGCCCACCAAACGGAGTGGAACGAGCTAATTTGTGGCAACGTATGACATTCGTGCTAATGGCAAGCCGCTCAGTACAGTAATGGCGTTGGTGCCTGTGGTCGGTGCTTGTTGGTGTTTGCACTCGCAGGGTTGAAATATGGACGAAAGTAACATCTAAATCTATTTAACATTGATCCCCCCCCCCCCCTGACTTTTTTTCATGCTTTCTAATGAAAATTTGCCATGCACCTCTAGGGCTCCCCTTAAATCAATTGAGTCATGCAGGAAAGGGCCCCGCGGCGTGGTGAAGGACAGAGCCAGGGGCCAGGGCCCCTGCCAGACGCTTTAATCGGCCCCTGCTGCCACGCCGCGACGCCAGCCGCGTTCGGGTTACAGGGGAATATCGTGTATGTATTGAGCGCTGCTCAGTCTCTCTTAAGTGTTCTACAAATGTTGTTTTTTTTATCCGTCTAATTTCCTCTCTCGCTCGGTGTGAAAGATGTGACAGTGAGATGGGAGGGGTGTGTCTGTGTGTAGTTTAGCATCATGTCATTTTGAATGTGAGGAGAGTTGCATAAAATCTCAAATTTCATCAGATAAATTAAAAAAATATGATTGCTTTATTAATTACTTTTCAAAATGACAGAAATGTCTACAGTAGTTACAACAGGAGTCCAGCATCAGTGTGTCGGGAAAAAATGGCTGCTACAGAAGTCTACCAGTAATTGTTATGCTGTTTCAGCTTCCTCTGTTGCCAGAGTGTCACGCTGCTCCTAGGAGACAGTGTGCTTGTGACCTGACAGTGACCCCTCCTGGTTTGTGACTTTTGCATGACCCCTCACTGAGAAGGACAGATGAGCTTCCTCTGAGTGGGTGACCATGAGGAAGAGAGAAAAGGAGAGCAAGAGACTGTCTGTGTGTGTGTGTGGCAGCAAGACACCATTTTCTTCATTGTTTGAGCTCACCTACTCCATCTCACTTCACTCAGGAGAAGCATCATAGTAATGTGCGTGCACACACACACACACACACACACACATACACACTCAGACATCACCTAGATTTCATTTCAAAATTATTTTATTAATTCCAAAATTACTAACAAATAACCAAGAAACTATATGTTACATTTAACTTATTTACGTACTTTCCTTTTGATTTATTGGGAATTTTATCACATTATTTAAAAAAAAGTGTAATATACATTTTTATTTGTCTATTAAAAGAACAATATTTTTATTCAGCTCGTCTAACTTTTCCATTAATCCACTTGCACTTTCACAAATGTTCGAAAACAGCACTCATTAAAATAGTAGTGTTTGCTAATGTATTATCTACCACACACATGCCCAAGCTTTTACTGATAAAGGGAGGTCGCGACATCTCCAGGCACCGAAGAGCAGACTTCCTGACTGTAGCGCTACTGAAGACAGGATTAAAGAGTCTCCAAACTCCCCCTCGCCGCCGTCTCTCCATCCCCATCGCATCAGCCCTCACTTTCATCCTCCCCTCAGCATATTCTTTTTCCTTCTTTCCACCTCAGATCTCAGGTCTCACCCCACTCCCACATCTTACATGTTTGGCTGTTTGGGATTATTCTCGGCCTTTTTATCCAAAGTTTTCATCTTGTGCTTCACTAGGTTTCCATTTTGGAAGTAAACAGTTTTTTCCCCCCTTAATCTGACTTTACTTAAATGTCACGCTGTGCTAAATGCTCCACAGGGAGTTTAAATTTAGGTCTCGATGCTGATTTTGACACTGGCATCATGATCCATTTGAACTGTAATACACTGATTTTACTGCAGGTCCGAATCTGCCTTTAATCAGATTCCACACTGCGGGCTCTGACTGACGTGCAGCCCAATTAGAGGGGATGCCGGGTCCCTCTGGAGTGGCCCTATGTAAATCACAAGCACTGCAGCTGAAGAGGATGTTCTGTGTGTGTCTACCTCAGGCTGAGCAGTGTGTATGTGTGTGTGTGTGTGTGTGTGTGTGTGTGTCGGTGTCTGTGTGTGCGCACATGCACTAATTACTGTTCCTCTCTGGAAGTGGAAATGAAGGTCTCCATGGGCCTGTAAATCACAGAGGAGGACACATCTGTTACCTTACCCTTCTTCCCATGATGCTTGTAACAGAAAATGGCCACCCTTTAGACAGACACTTACTGTACACACACACACACACACACACACACACGTTCCATTAGCTATGATAATGAACATCCAGTGAACATCCATTCTGGTCAGACAGATCATAACAGAGTTGGTTGAAATCTCACTAACATTTTAAACCAGCTAGAAATAGTAATCCAGTAGGATTTTCCCCGGACTGCTCTTAAACGATATCTTTTCTAAATAAGGCAGTAAACTACCAGTGCCGTGAGAACAAATTTACCAAAAATGCCATTGTGGCACAAAATGTCTGGGAGAGGTGAGTTTCGCTCTGAATTCTGAAAGGTTTAGATGCTTCAGCTTTGTTGGGGCAAGGGATTCTGCTTATCAGACAAAAGCTTGAGACTAAAGAATATAGACAGGTGACAAATGACCAGAAATCCAGCATAAGATGTGTTGATCAGATGAGCATCTCTAATTCCACTCTAATTGAGGGATGGAAACAGTACTTTCAAAATATCGACAAAATTGTAGTTTTGATGTTGATCGTGGACATCAGTGTGACTAAAGGTTATAAAATGTGATTTATATATTTTTCATACCCATTAGTCATTCATTGATGCTTGTTCCCAGTCGATGGGGCAGTACAATCCTGGAGGATGTCACTCCCATCAGGCTAGAAATCACTGGATAAAGGTGATCACTTGCAATCACTTTATATTGATTTGCAGTGACACTCACTTCCAGCGGACCTAGGACACACTCATTTGCTCCGATTGCTACTTTGCCACACATCTGTATTTGTGGTGAACATATCAGATTAACTTTCATAGATTAATAGACCATGCATACATTCACACACAAGACACACACACAGATACTAATGAGGGCACACCCAAAATGACTGTGTTTCCCTTCTTTATGTCCTTCCTTCCTGTGACCAAAGCGCCTCTGTGTCTCCCAATTAAAAAGGGGGAAAAAACAATAAGAGCTTATTAAATAATACATGGGCATTATTTAGTGCTGCAATTAAAAAGAGCAGCGCTTTGGCTCAGGATGCGTGGCGCTGCAACGGGCCAGACCTCCTCCTGCAGACACTAGGACACAGAAGCCTCCTCACACCCTGGGTCCTAGAACCAGTCCTTTGCAGTCAAATGCCAGGGAAGGCCACAAACATATGCCAGTTGAAAACCGGGGCCCTTTTTTTATGGAGCGTGTCTAAGCCATGTGACAATTGTGGAGCAAGAGAGATCAATCTCTCTCTCTCTCCCTCTCTCTCATTTTTTTACCGGGTTCAATAAAGGTGTCTCTCATAAATTGTTTGGAGATCTGCTGCTCTCAAAGCCAGACGATAATGAAGCGCCCAAGTGATGGAGGAGTAAATCTCGGCCCGCACATAAACACATGGACACACACCAACACATGCACACATGCGCACACGCAAGCTCAGCAAACAGAATACACACACAAACACACACACACACACACACTCAGAACACAAAGACAAAATACCAACATTTAGATCAAATTACATTTATTGTTATTTTGATGGAAATCTTATAATTAATTGCTATTAGAAAGCCTTTGTAATTAAGCCAATATAAGGCATAATTATAAGCATAATTACATGGCTAGATTATATGCATATAGGTTTTGTGTTTTGTTATGTTATCATCTAAGTTTCAGGATAAAAAATGTAATGTATTGTAAGCTCTTTCTGGCATTAGTGTACCCAGTTTGGACTCCAACACAATTAGTACACAGTTCATTACAGTTACTGTGCAGGGCTGAAAAATATTCAAAGTATCAGCCGTCCGGTTATCATCCACTGGATATCTGTTATGAGGGAGTCTATTTCAAAACAGGAAGAACTACTAAATACACACTTCTTTCAACACTCATTTATACACATCAATTAGAAATACAGGCGCTGATGCATACGAGTCCGTAAGCAGCAAAATCTCTGCAGACACACACACACATACAAAATGCTCTCTTCAGAATTACAGAGTCTACAGAGGTTCACTGTAAATATCTCAAAAACGATCTAAAAAAAAAAAAAAAAACGACAAACTGCAACAGTGGTCCAACCTCCAGCGCTGAGCTGAGGGGACGATATCGAGCCCCGTATCTCAGCCAACTGACAGAAGCTCAATGAGAACACATGCTTATGTGTGCCTTCTTTTGGCTGACGAGGCACAACTCACCTTTGCCGTTCCTGCAAACAACACCACACACACATACACACACTTATAGACATACACTGTCTCCATGGACCTGATTAGAGGCACAGCACTTCCACTCACCCACCGCCACACACACCTCATGAATCCATCACCCCAGAGGCTGTGTTTGGGCTTTGATGTAGGCCTCTGAGGTGGTGTGGGCGGTTTGGCACCTGGGGAAATCAATCCTCTGTGAAACCCTCCTGGAGCCAATAACCCCGGGCCACCCCTCTGCACAGGGTCAGCTTCATTCCCTCGTTCGCCCCGTCCTTCCACACCTTCACACAGGGCTACCGGAGGGCGAGGATGAGGCAAAGATGACAGTTGGGAGGAGAGAGACGTTTCATTCTGTGTGTGTGTTTGCAAGGATGCATGCGTCCATGTTTGACCTTTCACCTCAGACCTCTTTGGGTGAGGTCCGTGGCGGTAAGTGTGTACGTGTGCCTGCCATGTAAGTTGCAACGTTTATGGAATGTTCTGCATCAGCACTGGCAAAGAGATTGGAACATTCAGCCACCATGATGCCAGGTCACACTGAGGCGCAGAGTTGATTAAGTATCTGTTTGCCACTGTTTTTAGTGTCTGTGTGTGTGGGTCTATCTGTGTGTTTGTGTGTCTGCAGCTGCCCCATGTACTCTGCCAGCCCCCTTCTGTCCTGACGCTGTCAGAATCCTCCCCAGCATTCGTATCTGTTCTGGCAGTCACCCGACCCCTTCCTCCAATCAGATTTCTCCATGATGTTCCATCAGCGAATCAGCATTCCGTCTTTCTCACTCAGGGGCTGATGTGTCACCACCAGCTCCCTCTCACTGTCTCTCCTTTCTGATTTTCCCCTCTGCCACCTCATTACCTCTGACCCAAGCTGGTGTTGGTGTTCAGCTGGCCTCAGGAATATTTTTCCATATCAGCAGTGCACAGAAGCAAAAAACCAACATCTACGATCCACCCGCTTCCTTCATCTACCCTCACCCTGCCAAGTGGCCCAGTGGACATATTTCTGTTTGAGGCAGAAAGATGAATTACGAAAGACAGAACTGCCACATTCTGACATTTCAGCTCAATTTTTTGACATTTTAAGAAATCGTGTACAATGAGGCACCGGTCTTATCACTGAAATGCAGGATAGGGCACACACACAAACACACACACAGAGAGAGAGACTGTGTGACACTGGCATATGTGGCTGTATCTTCTTTCCTACTTCTGACACCCTATTCGATGGAGGTGTGCGATACTCAAACACAAATCACCCCAAAATTAAGTTTAAGGCCTGTTGACGAGCTAATGGGAAAGCAATCCAATGTTATGGCACTGTTTATCACGTGTGGTAAATAATAGTGCAGCATCACATTCACTACAGACAGCCTGATTGATGCCTTGACGCGTCTGGGATCTCACATATCCATCAAAGCGAGGATGGACGACCAGGAAGAGGAACTCTGTCGGGAGAGCAGGATGAAGGCCATGTATGTCAAGGGACAAAGAACTAAGTGAACCAAGGCTCTTTAGACCCTGTTCATGGAGGACCTCACCCTGAATATTTTCCATTCAGATTCCAGCACCCAGTGTTCATGAGTATTTTTAATGAAGGAAGCGTGTGGGGTGAAAGTGGTGAGGCAGGTGGCATAAACAAAAATCTTGTATATGTAAGAAATCAAAAAAGGCTTCATGTATATAATATCTTGTGGAGATTGGATACTGAGTAGATATTGTAATGAGAAGGTCAAGTTTAAACATTTATTTGCCAGGCAAAGGAACATTATCAAGGAACCTTGCAGTACGCGAAGCCACAATTTATGCAGAACACTCGAAAGAGAGGATGGATCCTTTGATTAGATTTTGACTGTCTGCTGGCCAATCATTGCACAGCACCTTTGGAGATACTGTGCTTTGTACTTCTTCTTATGTTTGTATCTATCATGCCTCAACGTCTGAATTCCCAGAATAAATGGA
The DNA here is from genome assembly GCF_900700375.1 of Denticeps clupeoides. NCBI lineage: Eukaryota > Metazoa > Chordata > Actinopteri > Clupeiformes > Denticipitidae > Denticeps > Denticeps clupeoides. The sequence goes on along the minus strand of NC_041713.1, from coordinate 9,219,789 downwards.
CCATAAACGTGCTTTGTGAAGATCAGCCAACTGAGCTAAGACATCCTGCTTCTTAAACGTTATTAAAATCCAAAAGACACATTGATTGATTCCTTTATTGATCGCCTCTGTGCCACTCACTATAAAAAATGTAAGAAGATTATTACTCGTTTATTTTGATAAAGAAATGTGGCTTTTATACACAAGGGCCATATGCCCTCATACAGGGCCGAGTCTAGCTGAGAACAGAGGTAGGGTGGTAGTAGTCTAGTGGGTAACACACTCGCCTATGAACCAGGTTCAATCCCACTTACTACCACTGTGTCCCTGAGAAAGACACTTAACCCTAAGTAGCACCAGGGGTGGACTGTCCCTGTAACTACTGATTGTAAGTCGCTCTGGATAAGAGCGTCTGATAAATGCCGTAAACGTAAATGTAACCCAAACCAAACTGGACTCCCATCCACCCTCAGATCCCTTTCACAGGATCGTTATCAGAGTCCCTTCGAGTGAGTGTCACTGGTTTATATGAGGTGCGAGGACACAGGAGGACTCCACAAACATGAGATATGGAGTAAATCCAGGCCCCTCCCTTTACAAAACTGTCTACTTCCAGAAATTCCACATTGAAAAATGCTACAGGAACTAATGATATTTTAAAGCAATTCAATTGGAATTTGGAGGGCAAATACAGCTATAACATTACAAACCCTATCTTATTAAAGTCGTAGATAAGTATAATTGACATGAGATGGAGAGAGATGTTTTTTCACTGAAACATGCTTAAGCAGAGCAGAGCTCGTCAGTCTTATTAGCCACCCAATGGCAGTCTAAAGCTATTACCTGCAGGAGAGACCAATGGAGCAAAAGAAAGGACAGAGGCGGGGTTTCAACTAAGGAAAGAGGGATTGGCATGGTCCAAGGAGGAGGGAGGAGATAGACAAGGGGGGCAGGGAAAGCTAGAGAGTGGGCGGAGCATGAGGATGTTTTGTTAGAGATGGAGTCATATATGAGGCTGCACTGCGACCATGTGGCAAAAGGTAAGACTGCAGGATGGGGATGTTTTAAAAAGAAAACCACATATCAGACGAACCTATTGTCTGCTGGTCTCAGGTCAGTGACAGGGATCCCATATCGTGAAAGACATTTTTTATGCTCTTTGTATGGGTTTAAGCAAATTGCATTTCTGGGAAAAAAATTGAATAGACATTGGTGTGCTTTTTATAATATTATAATCATATTCAATACAATTCTATATACCAGTGTTCCATCTAGAATTCATGTTAACCAAAACATCACTCTTATAATTTTCATTAATAAAATATTTTTTCTACACTGGTGGGTCGAATCAATGGTGTTTTAAAATGATAATTCTAATTGTCAGATTTTAATGCATGAATCTGCTTCCCTTTTTAAAAACTTTTATCAACCCATTTCCAGGCTATTGAGCTTTTGCTATATGTTTAATCATTCTTCGAGTATCCATATATTCAGATTATTCACCCTTATACATAAAAGGATGAGAAGGGCTGTAGGATACAGCTCTCCTTGAATTAATGGTTCTATTAATCATCATTATGTCTCTTGGTGAGATTGGCTTTTCTGCTCTCTGTTTCCTTCTTTTATTTATGTGTTTCAGGGATTTAGGCTTAATTGCAAAGTTGGCTCTTTTACTTTACGTATTGAGGCTCAGCCCAGGCCCTGCCACATACCAGCACGTCAGCTAACAGGAAATTTGCTCTCTAGACATGCTCTAGAAGGTCATGTGCAGTCTTTTTCATGTTAACATTAGCACAGGAAATATGAGTCTATTTAATTAAAAATATATTAAAACATATTTGAGGGAGCTATACAGAAAATATTATGTAAATAACTCTTATTAATTTACAGTGTAAATAAAATGTGTAAATCTAATGAAATGTAGTATTGAAAGGTTGAGACTAAAGTGTTTTGATTGTGGGTTTCCAGGTTAATTAAGGTATCATTAGGTACCAAAAGGTCTTAAAATTTGATTTATTTTAAATGCTCAAAAAAAAAAAAACTGTCTATCACCTGCTCTGGAATAAAATGGTGCAAACCCCCCCAAAAAACAGAACAGCAGGGGGCGCTGTGACATGAACGGCCCTGTGCATTAGTCAGGGATTGAGATTTATTAAACATATTCATAGCCAGCACAGCTACTGCACCCATGGGGGGAAATGCAGTGATAACATCCAGAAGAGTCAAACATGCAAGCACAGTCGGATATGAAATTATGGACATGAGCAACGTTGAAGTCAAGCTACCATCAACATCTGCTTCAGGCTAACGTCTTAAGAAATAATAGAGTCGAAGGCCTGACTCAATTTGTTTGGAGACATTCGTTCCCTTCATGACATATATATGGCTATTAGCTGAAAAAAAAATAGATTACTGGCAAAAATGTTTTTTTTTCTCTGAAATGTGTCTATTGAGAGACCTTGGCTCTCAATAGACGACACTGTAAAGCACCTAAGCCCATCTGGAGGCAGATCTTACCAAGCTGAGAAAAAGACTGCTCACGGTTCCGCCAGTGACAATCAACACACGTGAGGGCAACGCCCCTCCAGCAAGAGTGATCAATGATGAAAACTAATATTTAGAGAAGTCCAGGTGTTAATATTTACACTTGCTAACTCCCGCAGACCCTCCTCTTCAAACAGGCCGAAGGGCCACTGGCGGAGCGGTCCGCCTGCAGCCAGATTGCACCGGTGCTTTGAATGCAATGCAGCGTGTTTATGCAAAGATAATCCCACAATCTATCAGCCTTGACTTTGGGGTCTCTCTTATCTGCCAAGCTGAGTGGGCAGAAACGTAATGGGGACGCTAAGGCTCTCAGGAGCTTAAGCGAGGGGAGGTGGTGCATCCGCATCACATTTTAGCTGTTCAGCGCTGATACTCAGCTATTCGAGGAACGCGCCGGAGCTTTAATGCAGGTTTAGAAAAACGTTATAAATTGAAAAGGATTTAGATTGGAATTATGTAGGGCATCAAGAGAAATGCAAGCAAACTATTGCTTTTTTTCTGGGGAAGGATAAAATTCATGTCTTCCGGAGCAGAGGTGCGTCTAGTTTGTGAAATCAGTTGACAGGGCAAGAAGGCAGCGGTCAAGAGGCAGGAAGTAGTTAGCGATCGTGTAGTGGAAACTTCCTCTATGTCTCAGTGTTACCTTGTTCTTTTGTACACACAAGCGCACACACACACATCACTGCCTTGAGGGTAAGGGAAAACATTCATATTTATAACTCTCATTTCAGAGCTCTTCCCCTGCAGCACCAAGCCGGCTGTGTCTCACACGGGCCTGATGAGTGCCATAAAACTCAGATGCCATAAAAATTGATTTGAGGAGAAAACGAGAAAATGGAGACATACTCGAAAATAATTATACACATGAACGCTTAAATGCCAGCGTGGTGATGCTGCCTGAATTATGGCTGATATTTATCTGCAACAGAACACAAGATGTATCTCCCTGGCAAAGAATACAAATACAGAGATATGATTTTATTTATCCGTGAGAATTTTAATTGCGGTGCCTTTTTATTACAATGATCGTCATTTCCCTGCTGTATGTTTGCATTTGCGTATATATGACGACGGATTTGATAATACTGTTAGGGCTGATCCTTGCCATACATCATGTCATGCTGTCTGTTGGGTGTTTGATAGCTCTATCTGGGGGGCTATACAGACTTGTGTAATCACACACACTCAATAAACTCAACGCAACCGGTAGCGAGGAGACAGCCGTATTTCAACACAGCGATGCCAAGGGCCAACTTGGAGAAAATGAGGTAGGAAACACTGAGAGATGACCCACCTGTTTTGCTTCAAAATGGTCATGGGGGAGGGTTGTCTTTCTCTTTCTCCTTCCAGACTTGGTATGACCGGTGCGCAGACATTATTGACCTCATAATTAATTTTTGTCATGTGGATTACAGCTTCAAAGGGTACTTGTAATTAAGGTTAGTGCAATCGAGGCCCTGGAGACGATTTCAATAATGGATGCTATTGGGTAACTCTGTGACCCTTGCACAAGCCTAATTCAGTATGTGCTACATACTTAGTATCAGCTTGTATCTTGTTGTTATTGCAATGTGTTGTTATATTAGCTGGTTAATTCAAATATTATGGAATGAAAAGCTAAAGCAACAGATGAATTTTAGATGGGATGCCCCTAATAATACTGAACAAACTGACAAACCACAAAATACATTTGCCTTTGCTTGTTTATCCAGAGCCATTTTAATTCACTAATTAAAGACGGTATGTGTCCCTGGAGTAACATAATTTAAAGTGTCTTGATCAATGGTAGTTGATTAGTTGATGAGACCACTAGGTTCCAAGGCTAATTGATATGGCAACATATTGGTTTATTATTTAATCAGTATTTTTTTTTCTATCCATTCAGTTGGCCTTATATATGTAGTAATGTAGTCTGGAAAATTTGGCTTGGAGACCACCAGTTATCAGTCAGGTGTTCATTCTGATCACATTATAGTATCACGGAAGTCATTGTAATTCAGCTATGTTAGGTAAGATTGCAAATAACTGAACAATTGGCCAGAAGGTCATAAGCATTGCCCCATCGGTCAATGAGTCTTGCTAGAGCACCAAACATTACAGGGTGGTCCGAATTGAACAATATTCTCTGACCATGGAGTTACAAGTGCTGTTTATGTATATTGGAGAACGGAATGCATCTTAAGCTTTGCATTCAAGATCACCACCTGACCACCTGAAACTTCACTGTGTTTCCACAGTTACAACCAGACAGCATGATCTAATGGTGCCTCCTTATATGATACTAAATACAGATATGCTTTCACTTGGTTTTATCTAGTTACCTCTATCAAAATACAAATCTTTACACTGGGACAGATTACAGATTAATATGTGCTTGCTAGTGTAAATCCAAGTGTTTAGGGCTTTATTTCTTGGATACAGACAGTAAAAAATAAGGATTCTGCCATAGGATCTTCGAGCATCAAAATATTAAAGAGGTTTCTTTAAAAGACATATCTTTTTAGCTTTTTAAATATATATGTTTAACAGAGTGTTTTTTGCACTTTGTATTGCAGTCTGCATTGACTGAATATGTTTAAAAGCTAAGTGAAAGCTTATAAAATGTGCTGTAACTTCTGTACTATTACTTCTGTGCAAGAGTTATGCCAAGTAATGAGTGCTTCACCTCAATCTCTTTTCTCTTTTCATCCTGCCTGTGAATGTTTCTTTCACCTTCTGTTTCTCAGCTTCTATGTTCTCACTCCTCTCTTTTCCTTTCTGTGCATCATATGTAATCTGCCACATTAAACACTGAACTCTGCCCTGTGTCTGACCTGGACCAGAGTTCAAGTAAACCAGGGCTCATCCTTGAGCTGACAGTCATGCCCAGCCCCCAGTGCACTGCAGGCTATACATCCATTCTTGGGGCCTCCCTTAACACACTCTGAGAAGCACACATTCTCAGAGGAGTACCTGAGGCTGGGGGGAGCTCAAAACATCCCAGGACTTTTGGTCATTACATGGATTGTCAAATGTATCTTGGGTCTAGAGATGGGTCCCCAAATCAAAAGTTTCCTTGTATTTTTGTAGAAAGCACTAAGCAAATAAAAACTAGATTGAACTGAATCGGGAAAATAAATCATATACACATGATTTCTGCATTTCATACCATAAATCTTTGATCTTCCTTTCCTTTTGTGGCTGTGCACAAAGCTCTGGAGCTATAAGTTCAAGCTATAAGTTCAACTCCACAAGCAGACGCAGTCACAGGCACATGTATCCTACCCCAACACTCCTTATGATTCTCATCTTCCAGCCACTCTTCCATTTCCTAATATCCCCCATTCAATACATTTTATCCAGGGTAATGGAAGTGAAGGGGTGTGTTTGGGGTGAGGGGCCCCTGTGAACGTGAAGAATGGCATATGGTTGCTTAACACTCTTTGAGCAGTAGAGAATGCTGGTAGAGGTAAAAATTAAGCAGGCAGGGTTTAAGGGAGGTGTTAATAGATGGGTTGTCTGTTCGTCTGTCAAGAGATCCTGTCCACTGTGCCAACTCAAAGAGAAAAGTTCATCCGTGTTGAGAGATGAGACTATGAGGGAGGTCAGCTTCTTCCTTCCATTTGTGTGACCTCTCCCTCCCTCGATTTCTTCTTTGCTGTGTAGTGAAGACCACCTGTTTGTTGTAACATCTGCAGGGTCAACGCGTCATCCCACAAGAAAGAAAAACTACAGAGGAGATCACACGTCTTCACCCCAACTCACCTCAATTCCCCACCTGTTAGTAAGGACATCTATCTGTCTTTGGTCCCAACCTGACCCTCCCTCTCCTGACATACACAACCTGTTATTCACTGGCACTTCATCACCATGTGCTTGCTTACCTCCAGACCCATCCAAATCTCACTCATTGTACTATATACACACTCATTCCTTTCCTACATCATCTCAGATTTAGTCAATGGCCCTATTAAACATCTTCATCGTGTTAGATTGCCTCCATAACATGCCAAACACTGCCTCCCATTTTAGATTTATTCCATCCGTATCTGATCTCTCCCTTTTATCTGAAATGTATCCCAGCAGCCTGTTTATAGTCTGCCTTGGCTCTATCACCTGTACACCCGTTTCTTCGGCCGGACTGTGAATTCATCAATGGATGTTTCAAAGCACGGCTCTGGGGCACCTGTAACCTACAGACAGAGGTGTGCAAAGGTCCATTTCACAAGGAGCAGTGAACTATATCCCACTGAACTATTGTTGGTTGGTGAGTAATAGAACACAGCCTGGAGGGGTCTGACCATGGGCTATGTTGGTATGAGAGGGACAGAGCTGAGATCATAAGATGAAAGAGTGGAACGATGTGGATGTCGGAGGTCAACAGGAGTTGGCTTGGGAGATGGAAGTGGCCAGTGGTCAGTTACACCCGAGGGCATTTTTGGTGTGATTCCTTAAGAGGGGAACGACAATGACATCATAGGAGTCCAAACATTATTCCAGCTCAAAGCTTCATTGACCTTCATCAATCAACCCAATTGTCTAGCTCATTTGCTTTGTAAAGGCCAAACCAGTTCTCATATGTCAATATAGTACGTTTGTAAAATTAGTCCAAATGATAGGACAGCGAAGATGCAACATGATCTCAGGTTAGAATGAAGGCATGAAATGTCTACATTAATCTGATTTATTGCAGGGTGGATTCCAGTCAGATATTGTTTCATCTACGGTCTTTTGTGAAGAATTGAATCATGTCTATGATTGGTATTGTACTATGGAGTGGCCATATTATGGCTTGAGGTCAGTCTGTTAAGACATAATTTAAAAGGAAAATGCATGATAAAACACTGAACAAAAATATAAATGCAACACTTCTGTTTTTGCTCCCATTTTTCTTGAGCTGAACTCAAAGATCTGAAACATTTTCTGCATACACAAAGACCCATTACTTTCAAATATTGTTCACAAATCTGTCTAAATCTGTGTTAGTGAGCACTCCTCCTTCACCGAGGTAATCCATCCCACCTCATCGGTGTGGTATATGAAGGAGCTGATTAAACTTGGATGTCTTCAGCTTCCAGGAATTGTGTACAGATCCTTAAAATATGGGGTTGGTGCATTATCATTACCAACATGAGGTGATGGCTGTGGATGAACGGCACAACAATGGGCCTCAGGATCTCGTCAAAGTATCTCTGTGCATTGAAAATGCACCCGTGTTCATTGTCCATAACATACGCCTGCCCAAACCATAACCCCAGCGCCACCAAACGCCACTTGATCCACAACGGTGATGTCAGCTCACCCACACAGCACTACACAGGCTGCCTGCCACCTGCATTGAACATTGAAAACCGGGACTCATCTGTGAACAGAATGCCTCTCCAATTTGATTGCCAGACGCAATCAAATGTGAGCCTTTGCCCACAATCTGCAGTCAGGTCCAGACCCTGATGAGGATGACGAGCATGCAGATGAGCCTAAGATGGTTTCTGACAGTTTGTGCAGAAATTCTTTGGTTATGCAAGCCGATTGTTGCTGCAGCTGTCCAAGTGGCTTGTCTGAGATGATCAACAGCTCTGGTAGACATTCCTGCAGACAGCATGCCAATTGCACACACTCTCAAAAGTTCCGACATCTGTGGTATTGTGCTGTGTGGTCAAACTGCCCATCTCTGAATGGGATTTTATTGTGGGCAGTATAAGGCACAACTGTGCAATATTCATGCTGTATAATCAGGACCTTGATATACCCCACCTCTGAGGTGGGATGGATTATTTTGGCAAAGGAGAAGTGCTCACTAACACAGATTTAAACAGATTTTGGAAAAATATTTGAGAGTAATACGTATTGTATGTATGTATGTAGAAACTGTTTGAACATGAAAAATGGAAACAAAAACATTATTTTTGTGTAGATTTAGTTTTCATTTAATTAGTAATCCATTTATTATATCAATACCCAGGTTTAAGTACCAATCATGACACAAAATTATGTTTAAGTTTCTAACTGGTCATTTAACAGAATGACCACTTAAAAATTTCACTGAACTAGCTTTGGAAATTTGACAGTAAAATTTTGTTCATTTTATGCAAATGAAAATTAGATCATTTTATTATCATAGATCATATTCTTTTCTCAGTGCCCAATCTGTTCTTGCTGCCCAAACCGCACATGCGCACATTTTGCACATGCGCACAAACCGGCTCAGGTGCAGAACCCATTCTCATCCTCCCACCCTCCCATTCCAGATATATTTTCTTCAAGTGCACATATGTGCATATGTGCAGGACAGATGGTACAAATGGTACAGCTCGATGCTGACACCAGTCCATGTCATAAAACCTGTAAAATGTTCACATTCATCATATGCCAAATTACTTGTTCAGTTAAGTTCACAAAAAATTATGTGTTCTATTATACAGAAAGCATATACAGAACAGTTATTTACTAAAGTTCAATACAGAATTACAGATAGTGAACTAGTGATGCACCTTAGCTGACTTGTTTTGTATCTCTCAGCACTTTTGTTATATTATATTCTTTTTTTGTTATATTTGTTATATTATATTCATTATATTCTATTAATTTGTTTACAAAGGGATGCTTTTTAGATTCTTATGACCTGCAAAGCCCTAAAAAGGTAGTTTTAGTTTATGATGTACAAACACAGATATAGTGAAGCCCTTTGCAGACACCCATCAAATGGGTTTTCCTGTGAATGTGTGTCTCGCACCTCTCAGAGCACTCATGATGGGCGGGCAATGACGCCACACTCAGAAAGGGGCCAGCCTGTCTCCTGTGTGCTTGAATGACACACTGCTCAACACTCAGCCTGTTTGTTCACCTGTGCAAAAGTGGGAGAGGGGAAAGAGCTCCTTTCTGTCACCCCTTTTCCTCTCCTTGGCCAATTTGTCTCTCCGTTTCCCTTCCTGTATGCTGTTGTTGCGGGGATGTTTACACATATTAGATCACAGAGGGCAAGGGTGTCCCTTTCAGCACCATCGGCTGGTGGACGGGATCTGATTTCTAACAAGGGACTCATGGGGGCCTTCACACAAAAAAACATATGTACTGATTCTCTTATCAGAATCTATTATATCAGTAAATGTGCTTTCCAAATATATATATATATATACTCTATATATATATGTATATATGTGTGTGTGTGTGTGTGTGTGTGTGTGTGTGTGTGTGTGTGTATATATATATATATATATATATACTCTATATGTATATATATATATATAAATATGAGTGTGTGTGTGTGTGTGTGTGTGTGTATACACTATTATTATTATATTATTATATACATTATACATTATACTATATATTATTATATACATTATATATTAAATGTATTCTAAATATATGAAATATAAACAAAATTTTAGCGGTAAAAGTTGTTTTGGTTTTCTGATGATACTGAAACAACATACATGGTCAGTACCAGAACAGCACTGCTGATGAATAAGCAAGGCAAGTATGGTTCATTCTAAACACATTTAACAGATGTCCTTGTATACACATCATTATTCAGAAGTTGTTTTGGGTCTGGTTACAGAATACAATAATACTAAGGGCCATTAGGTTTTTAAGCAAAGCCTGATTAGACAACAAACAAAGAGTCTTATAAACGTGTCAGCAGCATATTTAACAAATTTCTATAATATAATGGAGAACAGCGTAGGAATTGTATTATGTTTATTGACTAAGTGGTGCGATAATGATAGAATGTAGTGTGCCCATCTGTAAAGACATAATTAAGTGATATAATTTGCTCCTCTGTAAATATAAGATTATGTCCGTTCTTCAGGGTAAAGGTGTGTCTTGTAATTCGTTTGAAGAATGTGAAGGTAGTTTTTGGTTTGCTTTTTCTGTGACTTCTATCATTCTTTCTTTCTCAATCGTTCTCTCTTCCTTCCTTCTTTATTTCTTCCCCTCTTTCTCCTGCCTCCCCCACCTTTGTCTGAGCTAATGTGCTCGAATGGAGGGAAATTAGAGGTGGTTGCCCATGCATGTCGCACACTCTCTCTTCCCCCTGCAGGCTCATTCCGTCCCGCCATGCATACTGATGAAGGCGCGTGGCCCCCGGTCCCTCTAGCTCCACGGCAACGAGCCCAAGAGCCACAGCATCTCCATAACCCACCATGCGGAACATGAGGGGCCCTTGGCGGCAGCCCGTAGTCCATGAAATATGCATGTTGGCTGGGAAAGAGGCTGGCAGGAGCTTGGCCAAGGTACGGGTGGTGTTCACTACAGGCAAATGCTGTGAAAAGTGTATGGAAGTGGGTGGATGTGTGTTTTGGAATCTGCACTGTCAACCACTTTAATGTGCATGATAAGCTCATAGTTTTTATTCCACCTGCATAAACAGAGACACACTTGTGCACATACAAAGAGACATCCAGAGACACTCATGTTCACTCTGCTCACATACATTCTAATTACACAAGGTGTAGCCCACACAGAGAACTTAAAATCTCTACCTCACTGCTTTTCTTGTTCTTTCTCTCTTGCACTCTCAGAAACATGAGCTGCATTGATCACAGAGGTTTTGACCAATCAATCCGAGCAGCAGGCTGGGTGTGCCCGTGGCAGGACTTACTGATGCACCTTCAGAAGACCTGCATGCACTTAAGCACTGAGATGAGATCAGATGTTTGTGTCTGTATATGTGTGTGTGTGTGTGTGTGTGTGTGTGTGTGTGTGTGTGATAGAGAGCCAGAGGGAGAGTGAGTGCAGTAGATGATGTAGATGCAGATGTAGATGTTTTTATATACAAAAGGTCATGCAATTACAATAAAACCCAGGGTAAATTTTTTTAAAGCGCATTAAAGAATATCCAGATATAATGTGCGTGCAAGTGTAAAACACTGAACCATCAAACACAGTGAATTGAAGTCAGCTAAAGATATATTTGCAATTATAGAAGACTACTCAGTCATGGGCACTATTTTCAAACTAGCGATAAGCACAGCTTTATGCTCTAAGCATGGGGCTTTTTCACTAGTGTAAGGTTTACATAACCATGTTTCTGTATCTTAAAGGAGAGAAACTACCCTTTTTGTTGCTGTGTAATTATCTCTGTCAACCAGAAGACAATTTTTAATTATGTTTTCATTAAAAGAGTTTAAAATTGACATCACTCATGCTTGCTTCTTCCTTATGCTAAATTATTTAAACTTGCACCCATCAGCAAATATCACTAAAGATAAAATACTGTATGTTGTTTCAGATGCAAGATCCTGCTTTATTTATTCATGCTTTTAATACAGGAGGACACCTTTGACTTTTGAACACCTAGAACATTGCTACACCCAGAAATACTTGGAAAATCTGAACAAAGGGAGAGAGACCATAACCACTATGGAACACATTTCACTTCTAGAATGTTCAAAGTGAACAGTGAACAAAGTGAGCAGTCTTCAGAAAAATTAATGCAAGTGGAATGTAACTGGTAGTTACAGTTAACTCCTCTTCTCTCTTGTGATCCCTTTGAAGATCCAGGACATGTATGCTTTTTCTGCTGTAGGAGCATGGCCCATATAGTATTTCGTAAGAAATGTGATCACCTTGGGGCATTGTTCGGCTTCTTAGATGACCGAAGCAAGACTCTGCGAATGCAGCCGTTGTGGTCACGTCAGAGCTCTAAAGTTAGAGACCAGTGGACCTGTGTACCCTGCAGGTAATGGGCATTCCTGCTTTGTAAACTCACGTTCTGCACTGTTCAACATAAAACTGCTGGGGCATGGTGAGGCAAACCTTGCCATTCTGCTTCACTGCCACACATCTCACTCTGCAGGTAGACTTGTCCTCCAAAAACATGCCACCAACAGTGGAACAAAAAAAAAAAAAAAAAAGAGAAACACCTATTTCCCCCTCCCATCGCTGGACCATGATGGCCCTGCCCGGTAAGCTGGCTCCCCTGCTACTTTGGTTAATGGCTCACAAGTGGCTAGCCTCCTCAGAGCTTTTGGAAGTATAAAAACATTAATGGATTACCGGGGGGAATGTGGAGGCACACCAACCCCCCCCACAGCCGAAACCTCCCGCACCGCGGCCCAGCCGTGCTCGACCGGCCCCATTATTCATTGCATCAGACCATTATTTATTGCCTGCAAGCACAAACACAACAAGCCAATTAATAATTAACCACTCTTTCCGCCCCTGAATCCACTGCCTCGGACAAACTGCTCGGCTGGCTGAGTCCGTGAGTTGAATAACTTCTGAAGTCGGTCTTGGTTTGTTCTTTGGTTCCTTCATCTGACTCATGGCTCTTCAAAAGGAACAGAAAACTTTTTTTTCTTCACAACGGATGACTGTTGAAGATTATGAGGCAATGTTTGCTATGTAAATCCTTCAAATGTGGAGAAAATCTAATATTTGACAGTAAGTATGAAGACAGTAAAACAGTAAGTATGAAAATGCAGGAACAGGCCGTACCCCACAGTCCTATGTGATCTCAGAAAGGTGCGTGTTTGCACATGGGGTGATATGGACCAGACGTGTCCACACACATTTCACACAATAAACCCTTCCACACTCTCTGCAGCTGTGGCTATGCGGTTCAGTGCTCTTAAATGAATGGAGATCAGCAACCAGGACCTCAATCAGGAGTTCTGGCACAATGGGCATGAATTGGAAGGTAGAGTGTGACTGTTTATCTTGTGGCAATTGGGTAAAGATGGGTGACGTACTTATGCACTTTTCCTTTGTCTCTACAATCTTAATACATACCAAAGAAAATGGGCGGTTTGGCTGGAGAAGGAAGCACAGACGCAGGACATTGTGGAAGAAAGGGATTTTTAATAAACAGAACTGAAACGGCACGAGGGCCAAAATGAACAGAAACGAAAGATCACAAATCCACCCGAAGGCGTGTGGCATAATGCCAGGAACATAAACACTAACTGGGCCACATCATTCATGCAGCCACGTCGTCCTGTGGCTGCTCTCTGTATTAACAGGTCCTATTTGCCCCTGCTCATTAAGCCTCAGGTGGAAGCGACAGACAGACAGAAAAAATGGTTAATCCCAAAGAGCAATTTAGGAACTTAATTGAACTACATGGGTCCACCAATAGACCAATAGGTGTGGTAAGACTAAGTTTCGTAAGTGAACTCAGATCTAATGTCACCTTGACAAATGACACATGGACACGAAGACTAGTTTTCTTCTCTTTTAAACACTTTTGGACAAATCACTGACCTTTTACCTCACTGTACCATTATTGATTTTTTAATGCTGAACACGCATTGTGTTTGGGCTTGAGGTGCCTCTCTCATTAACCCAGCTCATTTGTGTGCGACAAGGGCATGGTGGGTATTGATGGTGTTTGTTAATGCCCCTCAGAGGCATGCATCTGGCTGTGGAATGCCACAATGGGAGCCCATCGCTTATCCAGTTAACTGCCACCGATTGGCAACATTGCCGTGATGCCACATTAGCCATCTCTCGATCGCCGGTAATGACAATGTCAGGCCAAACATTATCTCTCAATTAGGCCCACCGGCTCCTCTATTTTCAGCCGTCGTTTCAGCGGCTGACTCGTTCTCTTTGGCATAGTGTCCTCTTGCCAGTTCTTTGGTCATCCTTTGTGAGTTTTAGTTTCCTCTGAACAGTCACTTTCAAGTTGTTTCCAGCTTCTTGGTGAGTTTCACAACCCTGACCAGGATAGCGATTATCACTATGTTCATTTCTGGTAGGTTTTCTGGCTGTGCTGTTTGCTCGCTTAGTGGTTAGTTTTCTTCTTCTTTTTAAATGCTGGCTCGCGTATATTCATCTGCCTGGCTGGTTGGCAGCTCTAGAGATGAGTTGCTGGAGCTGTCTGACAGATGGAGGATGAAAAGCTGCAGGTATTTTGCCATGGACAGATCTCCCACAACATCCAAAGGCCAGGGAGACAGGTGTTGTTTTGATCGTCAGTCACAGGACTGATAAAGAATCCCCAGATATTTTTCTGAAACTCAGTTTGAGTTAGGAATCATGGACCAATAGAAACATATCTAACAAATACAACATTTGGTGCCAGAACCCAGGACCAGTGTCAACCCAGGAGTTTAAGATGACAAATGGCTCTTTTGCCCTCCTTCACCTTCAACACATTTTCACAATATGCCAGTAATGTCTCCGCATCTGCTCCTCCCACTGCGCAGCACACACTTACTGGAAATGAATCAGCAAACTTGACCCTTACTGCTTCCTCGACTCCATTGATCCGGTTGGGCGATGGTGGCTATGTGGCGGTGGTGACCCGATACTTTGTCTCCTCTCAACTCGTCTTCCTGAATCAATGCCTCTCTCTGTCTTTGCCAGCTTTTGGTTTTGTCCAGGAACACATTTACTTGAATCTCTCAGTATCGACTTCGATAAAAACAGAAATGTACGGAAAGGGTGACAGAGTGAAAAAAAAAATGGAATTAATGAGCGTCAAGGGCATTTTACCGACATGGCTTGAATCCATTTGACCCCTTAGGGGGAAGAGTCTGTGCAAATAAATAAAGAGATCAGTTCTGTATTGTGATGTCTGTCCTGATGGCCGTGGAAACATGCAAGATGAGGATGTCCCCATGCACAATCATTGAATAATTGATTCTGTGCTAGCATGCTTTGAAGACATTCAGATGATTTGATCTGCAGCCTTTCATGATTTTTGTTCATATGACGCATTAATGGGCACAAGTTTTAGTACTCAAGTGTGAGGAAGTATTGTACACCAAAGCTGTCAGTCATCTGGCTGTATGTGTTCAAGGTGACAAAAAAAACCAAAAAAAAACGTAAAACTCTTCTGCAAGGTTTACTACCATGCTGATAGATAACTACCATTACTAAATGTGTGTCATTAATGATAGACTTGGTGTTTGGTGTAGAGCATGGTGTACATCAAATTGTTGTGACACTACAGATTCCTGGCATCTGAGCATTGTCTTCACTATCATGGTGCCAGGTGAAGTCGTTGCTATTTTGATTGTCTTTTTTTCAAGGGGTGACAGCCATATTCATTTGAATTTATGCTCGATTGGGCAGCTTAATGTTGCCCAGACTCTGTCGTCCCTGGTAATTGCTGTTCATTTTCTTTTGGCAGGCCTTGAGTTTCTTGTCTGTCAGTATCGCTATTATATCACTATTACATATTCGGGGATGGTCACTGCTGGATGCTGATGCGTGCGCGTTTCTGTGTCTTTGAGTTCAAACAAGAGTTCATACATCCTGAAATAAAACACACATCACAATACAAGTCCATCCATTGCATGCTTTTAGATTGCTTGTTTAGAGGAAAGTGTATGATTCCTGTTGCACATGAATGTGCTGTGGTTAAGCATTGCACACAATAGAACTGTTACATTAAAGGCACCTTAATGGTTTTTATGGTGGTAGTAGCCTAGTGGGTAACACCCAGGTCCAAACCCCACTTACTACCATTGTGTCCCTGAGCAAGACACTTAACCCTAAGTTGCTCCAGGGGGGGATTGTCCCTGTAACTACTGTTTGTTAGTCACTCTGGATAAGGGTGTGATAAATGCTGTAAATGTAAATGTTACCTTAATGTCACACAGAATGTTAGTGGATTACGTGTGTGGGTGCTTATGCAGTATATTTGTATTCAGATTCTGATTCTAGTAAAGTCCATGTGTGAGAAAAGACAGCGAGAGGGAGAAAGAGATTAGTAGATAGATGGCAGAGAAAATGTTCTGTGATGTGCCATCTGTGTGCAGGGTCCCTATCCTGTGCCCCATATGGCCCAGGGAGAGTTCAATGCTTGGAAGAGTGACACACTCCTGGAGAGAGAATACACCCCCTTCCCAAAGAGCCTCTTTCTCCCTCTGAGGTATGCTGCCGTTTGTTTTCAAGGAAGGGGCAGTTCACTTCTCAGAGAGAAGTTGAAGCTAAATCTGCTCTCTTTGGCAGAAGAACAGTTGTCAGTCATTCATCAGACTCCCAGCATGGCATCTGCTATAATGTCCATGGAAGCATATGCTTTACAGATCAGGCCTTCTTTCCATTTGTGGTGGACCATACAGGCAAGGTGCAGCATGTATGAAAGAAATGTTGTCTGGAGGAGGACAAGAAATGAACTTAACAGGAAAAGGCCTTGGTTTTTGTAAAGAGTTCACATATATCCACGCTCTTAAAAGTAAAAGGATGTGGAGCTTATTTTTACCATCTCATCAAAATACTGTAACCCATTCAGAAGGTCAAAATGACTTATGCAAATTTATTATGAGCCATTAGTAATGTGAGCAATGTGTTAATGCAGAGTGAAGAACAAGCTGTGCAGTACTTAAGGAGCATACTTAGATAATCACACAGAAAGTTGGTCTCACAATCAGGATGCACAAAAAAACCTTGGAGGGGAGTATAATAGACACGTCTTGTAGAAATCTATCATGCAGACCACACACATGAATGCTTGCTCACAAACACACACACACACACACACACACACGCAAATGTTCTCTCCACAGCCAAGTGCTTCTTCTTGTTCACAAATGCTAACAAATTAATTTCATAGTCTGTCATCAGTCAGATGAAGTTTAGAGGGAAAAAAGCTGTGCACAGCCGGGAGGAAGTAAAATATAACATTTTCCAGGTGATAAATTTTTCCAATTTCTGCGAGACAAGTACATAAACTCGTTCAATTAAGAGCGAAATCTGGAAATGAGGGAGACTGGCTGGCCAAACGGTCCCAGCCTTGATGGGTAATTTTATTGAGTGGAAAATTGAATCAAATTACTTTATTGAAACAACCCCACCACCACCTCTCCCTCCTGCAAACATCCCCCCACCTTGCAATATTTCTGTTGGTTGTTTGGATTCCACTCATTTCACCAATCATCATGCTGCATGATGGTAAACTGAATTCATTGTTTTATTTAAATGAATCTACTTAATACATATGTATATAATGTGTATACTAAATGCATATGTTGTAGTTCTATATTTAACACACACACACATACATACACAACTATATATATATATATATATATACGCACACACACACATCATTTAACTATATATAGCTATAATAATTACTATTATTTTTAGTAGTTATGCATTTGAATTGAAATTTTTACCTTCATAATTTTCTTTTTTTTTTTCTCATTTGGACTTAGTTATTGTCATAATTAAAGTGGAGCAATGTAAAGATTTCCTATGATTTCCTAATAACACCAACAATTCATCACTTTCTCATCAACCTTCAGTCTACATGAGGCTCTATGGGTTGATGCCACTACGTGTTTTTTTCCACATAGTGGGAGCCTAAGACAAGCAAATCTCCTCTCCAGAAAAAAATTAATCTATCCAGCAGGGGCCAATAAAAGATTCATCCATCCCTGTCAATTGTAACGGATCCATCTGTTTCTATATGGACTCAAAGCAGGGGGCACAATTGTCTGTTTCCTATTTCATCATTCAAGTCAAGGCCAAGAGATCCACAGTTGTTAGGTCATGCCAGGCCAAAACACTTTTAATATCTTCATCTCACACATCTCTCACACACAAAAAAGGTCATTCAACTGACCTGTGTGTTGTGGAATATAATAAATTAAAGTAATAATGAGAGTTGCAGATTCTATAGATTGCATAATACATCACTTTGATTTTGCTCATTTACTTAAATGGCAAAATTTGTCTGTGTGTAAGGGGTGGGATGGGGGGTGTGTACAACACACAGACGGCACTGGTGGCAAGTACACATGTGGTTTAACAGGAGTAACTAATATTAATTAGGCTTTAAACAAATGCCTTCACCGGTTCCTGTGACTACAGTACCTGATTTCTCCCCTTTGATTCCCTTTCTGAGGAAGCGTTGGGTCTCTGCAGGCTCAACTGGGAAAGAAGACTGATGACAGAGCCATGAATCTCCATTAAAGACACCAGCGTCCTTGGTGACTTTGAAAGTTTTGTGCCATCTGAGAATCAGCAGAGGAAAGGAGCACTAACATCCAGTCTTCATTCATGTACTTTTTCAGTGGAAGACCATGTGGATTTTTTTATTTATTTTTTTCCCTTCAGATTTTACATTAATAAGCACATGCCCCAAACTTTAAGACAATTAAAATACATCAGATATAAAGACATATATTGTTAAACACCAGCATATAACATTCAATAACTACTATTTCATGCCTGTGTCATTCAATTTTTTCTAGTGGGTTCTTTTTTCATATTTTACTCCTAATGAGTTTTTGGTAGAGCATCTGTAAGTTCAAAGTAATATGTCACCTGCCACTCCAGGAGATAAGTACATGCTTCTGATAACCAACTGGTCCGATTCAGCAGCAAGAGCCTTAAGTGAGCCATTGATGGATTTTCTCTCACGTACAACAGTAGAGTTTATGTCCCCAATCTCGGGGAGTGATCATTAAGCCTTAACATGAAATCAATGCAACACTATGATGTAGGGCCTGCCGCTTATGTTTGTCTGACGCAAATTCATTTTTGCCTCTTAATCTGAGGCTAATTACCGGCTGATCAATACTGCAAATCGCCACAATTCCCCAAGCCTGTAAAAACCAGCGTGGTGACAGGGCCACAACGCATTGTGCAGACAGTCTATGACATCACTCATAATTAACAGTGCATGCTGCTCCTAAGGGCCTATGGCAGCTCATGAAGACGTTGTGCATATTAAGCGCTCAGCTGATTTTTAGGTTAGGTAATGGGTGGATGGGTGAAAAATGACCTCTGTTGCTATTTAAACATGGATCAGGACTACTTTTTAAGGCCTCTTGTTATTAGCTGACTGGCTACTTAGCCTATTTAAATGATTTAATTATCATTGGGATTAATACATTTTTGGTTATTGACAATTAAATCACATTTGATGTGTAGCCCTTCACTGTTTGGGCTTTTGAAAAACTTTCTATGATCCAGTACTTAAGAGTGGCCTGTGGGTGAATCGCCCAGAATGGTGCCAATGTGAAGTTTCCAGTCCTGACACTGTCCTTAATGGCTTTGTTTTATTTCTCGCTCGTGCTGAGACAAGGCTATTGCTGCCATTAAGATAATCCCATTTCAGTGTGGAGGAAGCCTGATGAAAATTAATGAGGGTAATTTAGGGGTTAGCCATTCTGGAGGAGCGGCGCCTCTTTTCCCATTTGAGCCTAGCAATGCCACCTTGGACCAGCCAGCAGGGGGCAGCAGGCCAAGGGGCTCCAATCCGCACGCACAAATGAACCGGATAGCTTGCTTAAACTAATGGTCTTACAAGCTCTAAGTGATTTTGTTGTCGGAACAAATCTGTTTTTCCTTGGGACAGATTTAGAAAGTGTGTATGAAATATGCTTGTGCTTGTGTGTGTGTGTGTGTGTGTGTGTGTGTGTGTAAGGAAACACCCTGTTCTCAGAGGAAACAGAAGTGCCTTTCTCCTGGACAGGATATCGAGCACAACGGGGGACAAGATGTCTGACCGTAAACATGCACTCTCATCCCGTAACCCCTCACAGCTAATACTTCACATGCACATGGTCCCTTCTGGATTCTGATGGTATGAGGAGAACAGGAACAGCAGGGTTTTCTGTCACGAACAAGATCTATGACCCATGTCCTCCTGATCAAATACAAGATTAGGGTTCTTCTTTGTGATTGGTCAGGTTCTGCACATCCTGTTCTGCCCCTGAAGAAAGATTCAAGAATAGGTAGGTATTGTAACTGCTGCAACATGGGAGACCTACAGCCAATGCATAGGATGGCAGGAATGTCTGTGGAATGCTGTCCGGTAGTCCTGACAGTGCTAATGGCTACACTGGGATCAGGCCGGCTTGTTTGAGCTCTGTCCCGGAGCTCGGCAGGCTTGTCCTCCGTCTTCCTGGCCCTGCTTGCTTTTACTGGACGCATCGATGAAAGGTCAACACCGGGGTCAACTTCCAGCGTCAAACGTGGGCTTCCTGGAGAGCAGAGACATTCGCATAGACGCACACACACACACATAGCTGAAGTGAGAGAGTGGGATGGCGCCTCAGCAGCCCCTCTCACCTGCAGCTCAGCAACGAGGGGGTCTCCTGTTCCCAGATCGTAAAAAAATCTAGATGGATGTTGTTTTTGTCCTTCCCTTCCTCCCTGGCCCGGCAGGCCCTAGCGTGTGAACCCCCCATTCAGCAAAAAGACCCAGGCATCCTCCTAGGATGGAATGATTTTCTAAGCTATTTCAAGACCTAAGAGGGCATGCTATACCACTCCCAGTAGAAGGGCAGAGGCAGACCATGCCCTTTGGGCCTCTGACATTTAGGATATGCAATCTAGTCACCCCTCATCTGGCAATCACAGCTGGAAATGAAAAAGATTTATCACATGGTCATCATGCCGCTTTCTTGCAAGCGCTCAGTAAAATTGAATATTAGAGATGAATATTGGACCAAACATTCTCATGCAGTGAAATGCAGGTTTCTGTAAAAATAGCTTTACTCTTTACGATACACATGGGACACAGTCTTTGACCACTTCATTGATGTCCTTTCCTTTTCCTGTTTAGGCACTGAATGATGTTATGTGTGCAACTCTACCAACTGACCTGCTCTGCAGCATTGGATTGGTTGTAGGTTTTTTCTCCAATAGCCAATCACGCGAGAGCCTCCAGCTTTCCAAATTCCAAAGAGACCAATTTTATCACTAGCACACACATCATTTCCCTTCTGTGTGTTTCTGACCAAATGCCAGACTATACTGGCATTTGTCCCCCCCCCCCCTCTGTTGACCAAAGTGCTGTACAAGTATAAGACAATACATCAGCACAGACTATACAGCAAATATATTTCATATACATTAAAAGCAGTATTACAATAAACCACAAGGCAAAAAGAAATAAAATAAATAAAAATAATAAAAATAGAATGGGTCAAAAGAAGCCAGCTTCAGAAGGCATAATAGCCTCATCAGGATTCAAGGAGTTCAGTAGATCTGAATATTGTCAGATGGACCCCGGAACAACTGGACACTTCTGGCGACGGTTCCCGGAGTGCTTATTGCAGGCCATATACCCTTGATTCCCCTCAACTTCCCTATTTTAGTGTGCCTGCATCAGAGCTCCGGGTTTTGCACCCCAAACCACTGAGTGAAGGGAGACGCCCTGTGCGCTCAGCCACTCAGTTATTTTCAGTCTTGGTATTCTGTTTTAGTCTTGGTCATGGTCCTGGTCAGAGGCGGTTTTGACGTGTTTTTCAGGTGTTGTTTGCGTGTGTGGGGTGTCCCCCGTGTGAGTGAGCCTTTCCTTTCCCCAAATAGATGCCTATATGCTTGTTTGCCTAGTCTAAAGCAAAAATAAAGTTGGTGAACTCTGCGAACGGGTTACAAATGGGTTATTAGCAAGGGCAGCATTAAAAATCAACTTTTTAACAAAGCAGACAAAAGTTCCTCATCTGTAGAACAGCCCCGAGGCACATCATCAACACGGTGGCTCATTCAATGTCTCTTAAAAGCAGTAGGTGTCCACTAATTTGAATAGAGCAATATAGTCGCTTTGATTTGTGATCCTGCCCCACCTTGTTGCTTAAGTATAATTAGCTACATTAGAGACCCCCCCAGTGGAAGCGTTGCATGATTAGCACGGCTTCTAATCTAATGCTATAGTGCAAGTGATCCTACCCACAATGCCTCTTTTGCAGTACCAGCTCACATCCTCTCTCAGCAGACTGGCTCCAGGACACTTAAGGCCCTTTAAATGTTCTTGTACCCGCCCTTCTGTCCCCACGTGTCTTTTAATAAGCGAACATACAAACACACTTCTGCTGCTGGTGGAATCAATGAAGAGCACTTTGTGTGTAGTTTCCTGTTTGCTGTTGAGTGGCATGTTGGTGGCTACTGTTCGAGGGACCGAGGTTCTTCCTGCGTCTCCCTGTCTCGCCTGGGCCCAGCCATGGCGTCTTCTACGGTCATGGGCAGACAGAACGGGAGAGAGAGAGAGAGAGAGAGAGAGAGAGAGAGAGAGACGGAGGCGGAAAAACGGAAGGTTATGGAGCAAAGATGAGACGTAATTACAGCCATAAAATCTACGATGGTTTTAGGGAAAGTTTGGCCCCTCCCTCTCTTCTTCTGTTCGGGTTTATTGATTTTTGTCATGTTTTGCTCTTTTTGTTTCTTTCTCTGCTGTTCCCTCATGACTTTGTGAAATCCAAGTTCTGCTGTGGATCATTTAAATGCCTGGTAATTACTGTTTGTTTACTGTGCGTTCTAGTACTTGTCATCGGAAACATGGCGCCTGAGTCGCAGACAGACAGAAAAGAAGACGGGAGCCTAACTCGCTTAGTCTGTGGTCTGAGGAGGCCCATTCAAGTAAGTGAATTTTAGAAGCAAAGAGAAATACACAGGTTGCCCTAAAACTTTCCACTCAGTTGTGTCTCCATAAACGTCTACTCGAAAAGTCATTAATTCTCTGCACTCGCTGACAAACACAGAGGACCAATCATGGGTCAATAAGGCAGGGCCTGTCAGTAAAGAGTGAGGCCTTGCAAACCACGCAAGTCCACAGACAAGCACATCATGAATATTAAAGTGCTCTAACAATGCAGCGATGGACTTATGAATAAACATTAGACACAGCTAAATGGTTCATTATTATGCTGTTCATCCTGGAAAAACCGTAAACCGTATGCATCAATAGGCTTTAACAGACTTAAAGATAGACCCTTTTTGATATATAAAAATGATTTGAACAGACCTTATGGTCTCTTGGGGTAATTCCTAGAGCGCCCTCTACAGGTAGGATGATTGTGCAATAGGTATCAGTGGGGAGTTGGTGGCATAAGTTATCATCAGACAAAATGTCATATACTACACATTATTATTTTTTTGGAGCTTTTAGTCCAGATCTCCAAGCCGTGGTCAGGTTTGAAGAACCGTCATGATTTGGGCACAAGCCAGGATGTGGGACGATGCACTGCGTGTGACAGTGCAACAAGGGTTCCCAGTGTGTGTGCATTTGACAAACGTGGGGTAACTAACCGAGACTTTGACATGCTGCTGCTTACCTGCTGTAACATTTCTTACAGATCAAATCATCTGTGAGACTGTTCCTTACATTTTAAATCAGAACAGTTTAATTCCTTCAGTCCAGCTCAATTTAGTGGATAGTTCTAGTGGTTCCTTTGTCATGAAAACTGCTCCCGAGCGATTTCACACAGAACCCAGACCTGCCCTATTCCACACTTACAGCTCATTTTTCCAATATCCTGTTCATTTTTCTCTGGTGTTCTCCCTGTCATTAACCAGCTTTTCTCTCTCTCACTCTGTCTCTCCAGTTGTCGGCCCTCCTCCCTCCTCCAGCTGCAGTGCTGACAGTAATGATGAGCTATGTGCAGCCAGGCTGGAGATGAGAGACGCATCAATCTGTCGCCACTGACAGACTTAACATTTGATTTGTTTTCGGGGTGCCACAGCTCTGCGCGATGCGCTCACTGAGAGAGATGGAGGGACCGAGAGGTGTCTCAGCGTCAGAAACGGACAGGCTGATGTCAGCGTCAGACACATATCTCGACACAGGGAGAGCAAGATTCCTTTGATAAGCTTGCATCAGTACAATCTTAGTAAAACGACAGAAAGAGATGAAGGAGGGGAGCAATAGAAATGGAGTGGTGCGATGCGGTGGACTGACAGGCTGTCAGCTGGAACTGGGAAAAGTCAAAAAGAGTTAAAACTTGACAAATCTCAACATTATTTGCCATCCTTAGTTTCTGTAAGAACAGAAAACTTCAATGTAACAGCTGTATATGTGACTCAATATTTTATCATGTTTTCAGGCCCATAACATACAAAAAAAGTACGTGGATGATTATGAATTAAATTTATAGGTAATGAGATTTTACAAAGGAACAAGGATTTCTAAGATTTAGGAACTAAGATTCAACAAAAGTCAGATCAAAATGTCAGACCATGAAAATAATTATGATTATTATTCTTAAAATGGTTACTATAACACTTATTAGGGCACCGGCAGGCCAGGTAAGGTATTAAATTTCATTGTGGCAGTTAATGCAGCATTTATGAATGCTGCACAAATTGCTTGGTGAATCAGTAGTAGTTCTCTTTTTTATCAATTTCAGTCTTTTGACCCAAACTGCACAGCCTTTTTCCTTTTTGGTGGCTTTCTCTCATAAATTGAGTTGTTTTAATACAAACACAGCGTGCACACTGAGGCGTTGTTACACTTTTGTGGGAGCTGCCTGAAGGCGATGTGTTGGTACGTAATGGGATCGGTGTTCGCTACTGTGCTGGTATTAGTGGGTATAATTGAGTTGCTCACTCGGGTGTGACACAAATCAGTAAAAAAAAAAAAAAGACGAGGATATGCATGACTCCACCTCGGCTCATAGTTCTGTATCTCTCGCACGGCGCTCCCTTTGATCTCAGGTACGGTACGTTTTGGGGGTTTTTTTTCTGTGAGGAAGTTGAATATTTAACACATGCATAACATTTACTTC
The DNA here is from genome assembly GCF_900700375.1 of Denticeps clupeoides. NCBI lineage: Eukaryota > Metazoa > Chordata > Actinopteri > Clupeiformes > Denticipitidae > Denticeps > Denticeps clupeoides. Next base: position 9,194,869 of record NC_041713.1, on the reverse strand, counting down.
CATGATCTGAGCAACAGCATAAAAAAACAAACTTAGGAGGGAATTGTTTTTTGACAATTTTGTTCCATATAGACAAGAAAAAAAATTAGATGGATGAATGATGAATATGTGTGTGTGTGAGAGAGAGAGAGAGAAAGAGAGAGAGCATGTGTGTCTTTACACATCAGTAAAATGTTTTTACACAAAACACAATGCACATCATAATGTCAAATATATGTTCTAGATTCCTTATGAATATAACGCCAGTGACCCCATCCCATATTACACTGGCAGATGAAACCTCTCTCCTGAAAGTCTTATCTGATTTTTTTTTTTTTTTTATCTGATGTTGCTGTTCATCCCGTAATCATTTTTTCCGCGGTTTTGTTTAAGGTTAGGTGTAGGTTAAGTGTTATTACAGGATATATAGCAACATGTGGATATCAGATTGAACATCTCGCCAGCATAAAGTCCTCCACCTTTAATAAGCCCTGAAAGATGAAGGGACGATAAGGAGTGGATATCACTTCATAATGGAAACCTGTGTCACATCGTAATAAACAGCTTCACATGCTTGGCAAACGTACAACCAAAGAAAAAAATGTTAAAGTTATCAGACCAGACATTGGAAATGAAAAGAAAATTGGGATGAATGTTGTTTAATTTCTTGCAGACTGAAACTAATTTCTGTTGACTTTAACTTTATTTTATTCATCATTACCATATTGTTTTGGATTGTTGATGACAATTAGGAAAAACAACCCGCAAGTAATTAACTTGTCCACCATTTATTACAACAACGAGGTAAAATGGATTTTTCCCCCCTGCCCTAATACGTAGAAAGGGTCAGAAATAAGAGGCCCGGAAGAAAAGGCTTGTTAGTGGCTCAGTGGAAAGAAGAGATCCTATGTTGTGTCTTTGGACTGTGAAGTGGACACGTATATTATCCAGATGGTAATGTCCTTCCTCCACCAGGGTAGCAGAGTCTTTTCCAGGCAGGCAGATTTACAGGAGCTCCTCCAGTTTTGCATCGCCACATCAACCGCATTGTGCCTGTGTGTGTGTGTGTGTGTGTGTGTGGGATGGGGAGGTGGTTGTCCGTTGTGTGCCTGGTGTGTGCGCATCTGCATGGGTCTTTTTCCATGTGACGCGGTGCCGTTATAAAAGATACACAGCAGGGCGGATGAAGGAATGGAGGAGCGCTCCAGCGAGCGTGAGCAGGGCGGGGAGCGGGCGGCTGCGTGCTCAGCTGCGACCTGCTCTCATTTTCAATCTCAGCCCAATTAATTTACAGAATTAATCTCATGCTGGGTGCAGACGGCTCTGCTGCCTCAACACTCCACCCCTAACACACTGCTCACACACAGACACACTTTGCCACGATCGCTTGTATAAAGACACAAAACACATGAACACATACACTCATGCTTTCATTCTCTCCCTATCACACACACACACACACACATATGTTCAGGCCTCCTGCTGTGTTATGCTTCACACACACACACACACACACACACACACACTCAGCCATCCTGCTGTGATGTGCGGCACAGTGAAACATGAAATAGTGTCTAATGCCAACATCCATCTGGCATCTTTACACCTCCCTCCACAGACACTCACACGCCTCCCCCACACCGCCCTCCCTCTGACATTTGGAGGGTGGTTGAGGGGGTGGGTGGATGATTTCCTCTCCTAATTAAGAACTCGCTGCGCTCTCTGAAGCACTGGAATATTCCGTTGGCTCCGGTGATTTCTCGAGTAGAAAGAGCGCCTCTGCTAGAATTGAATGTTAATTCTGGTCCTTCTGACACGGAGGAGTGTGCGATGGTGCTGCCCAGGGAAGCGATTTGGATGCCCTGGCCTTAGTATTATCAAATATTATGAGCAACAAACAAATTATTAGTATTTTCATAATTAATTATATATACCAGTCAAAAGTTTGGATGCACCTACACTGTGGTGGTTATGGAGACTAAATTGGAGCCATTTTGAAGAATCCAATGCAAGGAACATATTTAGTTGCCTCTTTTTTACCATCATGGCTGCTTTGTTCACTATTGTCATCATCAAAATCTGCTTCATGAGATGCTCATTAACATGAGTGTTCAGCATAAGACTTCAGGACTGTTGGAAAACGCCCCCGTTGTCTAACTTAAGGTGGTGGAGAGAAGACAAGAATGTGAAATGCTGCCACCAACAGTAAAAGCTCCCTGCTTTGGAAAGACAACAAACTTTCTACCTGGTTTGCTCTTTTTGTGTTTTTTTTTTATAGTTCTGTGAAGGAGCAAGAAAGAGAGAGAAATGAAGGTGTAAACTGTCAAAAGATAGAAAATATAGTTAGTTTCTAATATTATCTCTATATACGTGTGTTTTTAGTAATACATATTAATCAGTTTAATGCACAGCTTTGTGACTGATAAAGAGATTGAGTTGCTCAGAAGCAAGGTCTGTCTTCAGGGTGGTCTGCAATTTCGAAGTTGTCTCGGCAACGTCTAGTAAAAGTTCTCCAGTCTGGCGCAGACCATCATAGCTGTGCACCATTTTGTGTATCCATGGGAGATGCACTTCCCAGGTTGCACTTTGTCCTGCTCGTATTTTAGTCTGATTCGGAATTTTACTGAAATGTAGTATAAAATTTCTAAAATTTCTTTCAAATGCATTCACATCTTCTAAACAACACCATTGCAGGCTGTACCAATGTTAACATGACACATTTTCGATTGGACACCTTTTAAAATATTTTTATTTTTTACCAACTTTAAAGGCAGCCTTCACTGCTTTTTTATCACAATAAGTGAGATTTGCCCATTACAGGAAATGTTCATTTGTCGGCACACCTGCCGAACATAAATGCAGCCATAAAGCCCAACTGAAGTGCAGTTTTGATGGCTGGGGCAACTCCACATTTCTTACTTATGGTTATTTATCGCGCTACCTTTATCACTCTTGGCTAGGCCGCAACTTTAACCTTTCCATTGAAATGACCATTTCATGAGACAAGTGAAGGTTTTGGTCAGCAGTTTGAAATCAATGGGTGATTTAATGGATTTGGATTAAAACAGAAACATTTCAGTGTGCTTAGCAGTGGTTTAAACCTAGATCAGGTGTGGGCTGAACTAGCTTTTTAAGGCTCTTTTTACATTGCTAGATCATTTACATATGTGTCTCTTGTTTTATTGATGCTGTCCTATAATTCACCAGCGATTTACAGCTCCAACAACAGCAGCGGCTTCTGTCTTTGCTGGCTGAAGAAAAGGGGGCCTCACAGCCGCCTGTGTCGGTGGCGAGACGGAGACTCCTCTCCCACCAGCGCTTCGAAGGGGCCGCTCCCACCCGGGTAAATTTATGCCCTCCGGCATGTGGCGGACACGTCTCGGAGGCCCAGGCCAAGACGCATTCCTCCGCTCCCCTGGGCGACATTCAACATTCAGCTATGGTCGGTCCGCCCAGGTGAGCCGCCATACCACCCTCACTTTCCTGCTGACCGTGAAGCTTCGGGCGTCAGTTCTCAGCACTTAAAAGCACGCGAGGGGCTCAATAGAGAACTCACACAGTTCAGGAGATGTGCTGTTCTGTGCACTGTCAGATCCGCTGTTTTTGGCACTCTTGGGGTTAGCGATGGTGGTGAGTGCGTGAGCTCAGAATTCCGAGGCCAATTCATAAACAGCACTACCACTTCCTTTAAAATGTGTCTTTCAAGGAGCTGCCTAAAGTCCTATAGCAAAACATTTCCTTGGGGTTCGTAACATTTAAAACCCTTTGATTTACTTCAATCCGCAGAAGGATGGAAGAGTTTGGCCTCACATGAGATCAAAGTAAGAACCTAATTGCCGCTATAAGAGCTTTGTCTCCTGTGCTGAGTTACATGTTTTAGATTAGGCGAAGTTAATGTCTGCCTTAAAAGTGCATTATAGCCATTATAAGATACAAATAAAAATAACAAGTGGAAAAAGACACTCCCGGGAACAATGAAGGACCTGGTGGAAAAGAGAAACGTTGCCAGAATTGTTCTGCAAGTGCATTAAACTGAGTAAAATATGATGCAGCTCACTTACCTAACTACAGATGATCCCAGTAAACAGGTGGATCCGAGCTGCATCAGGTCCATCTGTACCAGAGCTACATATGCCCATTTTTTGATTTTTTTTTTTTTCATTAAAATCACAGTGTACAATATATTTTAATCACGTTGACAAGAAATAATTGCATTGCTTAAAATGACAAAAAAAAAAGCAAAAAGAACTACTAGTTATCTGGATCTTGAAGAAGTGTTAGAAGTTTTTTCTGTTGGTGTTTGAATTATTTCTGTCACCCACAAGGGTTGACAGCTGTTGTTTATGCTGCTTCCTCATTCTGAATGGTAAAAACCCGTGGCCATCATGCGGCTTGTGTTTCCCTCTAGTTTTATAGATTTATTTATGTAAATCCTTTTTATGCCTTTGAACTATGCGCCAGTTTGAAATTATTGTCCATAGTGGTTGTTAGCACTGGATCAAACTGTAAATGCGTGTGTTAGAGTCAATAGAGGAAAAGAAGCTGCAGTCCTTTGCAGGTACATTTCAGAAGTGTTTTCAGCTAGATTGTGATGACGGGCAGTAAATCCAACTCATCTCTCCTGCCAATGGCACATCCGGTTGCTTGGCGACTGGTTGCCTGGGCAACAGTGGCATAGGTTCTTCTCAACACTACAGCAGTGAAACCCAGACACTAAGGATGAAGGTGTATTTCTTGGTGCCGGTCCCAAGCCCAGGTAAATAAGGAAGGTTGTGTTGGGAAGGACATTCAGCATAAACTTTTTGCCATGGACAATTGGGCGGACAGCAAGAGTTGCAGCCAAAGGATGATGAAGAAGAAGAAAAAAGCAGTGTGCTAATTCATGGTCTGACGGTGCAAGTCTTGCATGTCTTACGATGGTCCAGAAGGGTCAACCCAGTATAAAAGTCCCAACATAAATACAAGAGCTGCAACACAAAAAAGTACATCAGAACTTGGAAGCGAGCAGCTTCACCAGGTGGGTGAAGCTCTGTAAATGGCAGCAAAAGTTTGAGAAGTAAATGAGAGACTGACGCAAACATCTCAAGTCTCCCACTTAATGATTGTGGCTCCCTGATGCCCGCAAATTAGATGCAATATCCTGGAATCTAAAGCAAGTGTGCAAGACCTCAGACCATCTGCGGTGTCTGTAAATAGGTCCTGAAAGAAGTTGTTCTATTCATTCCCTGTTATATTCATGCTTATTTCAGTATAAGTTGTCAAATATCCTGTTTAGCCTAAACAATGTCTGTTAGACTTTCCAAATGTCCATAATTGTGGAATACTTTTGTTATTATATTTTATGTCTATTGTGTTAAGCCAATTATATTGTTGTAAATAGCAATACTGCTAAGCCGTCCCAGTGCCAAAAATAGACATCTTCTAGAAAGGTCCACCAATCTGGGCAGTTGTGTAATAATGCTGTATTGGTCTTATTAGAGAGTATAGTGTGTAATTAATTGTCCAGTATGATCCAGAGGTGGATGCTGAGCACTTGCACAAAGTTGTACACCAAAAAAGCAGGGCTTTTTTCAAGGTGGCCCGACATTCTAATCTGCCCTGATGGTACAAGGATAATAAAACACCATTCACACTCAGATGTTTCAGGGACATTACAGTGTGCATTTGTATACCTGACGATTTCCGAACTTGTTGCGAGTGATTCTGAAATTATAAACCAAACAAACACGAAGAGCTGTCTTAAACTGCTTTTACTGTCAGCGAATGAATTTGTTCTGTAGCATGTTTAACTAATGCGTGACACAGTGCATGATCTCTTTTCATTTTAGAAGGGTGCATTTCTTTTTAAATAGGAAATCTGATAGCTCTTTCTTTACTTAATCTTTCAGTGCTTCCTCTCACCTGCCTAATCTTTTTTCATGGTTTGTGAAAGAGATTTTACTTTTTGGCTCAGATGAGGGCCCAGGGCCATCAAGATGTGCGCAGGAAACTGCAAGCTATGGGTCAGAGATTTGTAAACAAAGCCCATATGTAGGTCTTTTAGTGACGCATCCGCATATGCCTGTATTTCATGAAGACAAAAATATTTAAAATCCATATCAACTTATCTGTGCATATGCCCTCCCAGCATTTTCAAAAATTGTATCCATGATATCCTGCAGTCTTTGAAAATGAGTCCTGAGGAGTTGAAAAAAAGTGGAGAAATTGAACGTGCAGCATGGTAGTTTTATTTTAAAGGTAATGTAATGAGGTCAATGTTGCTATATTTGATTATAGCAAATAGAAATCATTTGTTTTCACCTGGACCCTTGCTGCACATTGGAATGTCATCTGACCATACAACCAACACGTGCCACTCCCTAAACTATGGAAGCATTTTCACCGCATAAAAACTCTCACGAAAGTGTCTGCTGTAATTACAATGGGTCACACATATTTCCGTGACTAGACATCTTAAGCAAAGGCAGGTTTCACATAAACAGGATTCTCCATTTCACTGCCTTCAGCTTTGCCAGCAGATCTAAAAGAATGACAGGGTTCTGTACTAACTGAGATGGACCAGTGGCATAGAAAATGTCCATATATGCACTTTACAGCATTTTGCATTTAGACCTACTTGCATTTAGAGCTACCGATCTGTCTGCACATAGGTGCTGTGGCTACCTTTGGAACTTCATGTGTAGTGGTTCATTTGGAAACATCTACAAAGTATAATTATGTGATACTATCTCAGCAAATACACACAACCATGTGCACAAACTGTAAGCGTTACCCTTCTGGGCCACAATAAAGTCTTACTGAGCAATGCCCTGTGCGCTAGGCGCTTGAAAAAAGGAATTGATGACACTGCTGCCACCTATTGGTCAAAATGTTTTACTACAAGTCACCTCTGCATCAAGGTTACAGCCCAGGAACTTTCATCATGGACTGCCCAGACTTCAGACAATACATTCATTTCGCAGGTAGAATGAGATATACACAGCAAATATTAACCTCATGCCCCGTGAAAGCGGTAAAGGTGACTACGCTTTGCATGCTGACCTCTGGCTTTGTGTTTGGTGGAAAATGCCTTCAGGGAACAATAGTTCCACTCCAGCCCTTTCAGGAGAGGCGAAGTGTAACGAGGATACAGCTTGTGTTAACATATTAACACACACACACACACGATGGAGGGCGGTTACTGTATGCTCTGATGCTGTGCACATCGGCGGCTCCTTGTTTGCCTCGTTCGGGGTGAACGCAGTTGCATGAGTCATATTTGAAAGCGGGAAGCCACGGAGTGTTGGGGCCACAACATGCGCCAGCATTTCTCTCGCTTTCACTGTGCCTAATTAAACAATGAAATCTGGCCGAGCATTGTGACAGGGCTTGACAAGGCAGGGCCAGGTTTATTGCACGTGGAGCACTTCAGAAATAAATCTGCGCTGAAGCAAGTCACTGTGCGCAGTGCATTCCGCAGTGTGGAGATGCTAAGGTCATTTTCAGCAGGACTGTAAATCACCATGTTTCTATTCCTGGTTAGCAAATATTTTGCTAACTTAATAGTAGGCCATACTGTAGGCACTGTAAATCCTTCGCGTTTAGCCTCGATAGGGTTATGGTTATATGTGGAATTGTAGTGCTCAGAAAAATTTATTAAGGATTGTGCGTACATGAATAGCAATGCTTGCGCGACATGTTTTTCAAAGACCGTTCAATGGAGGCTTTTCACTTGCGTTGAATCATGTCACGTGTTAGAGGTTAATCGCATGCATTAGGGCTAAATGAGGGTCCGTGTGGATTTATTTTGGGGCTACTCTGATGTTTTTGTCATCTCGTGGTCGTCACCATATGACTGTGTCAGTGTTCCCCTCAGAGAGCGGCCTGTTCACGGCCAGGTCAAACACCCATTGGGTCAGAGGTCTTCTCCAGGATTGCTTCTTAATGCCCAATTCAGCCAGAGGCCAGAGGAGGCCTGCCGAGAGAACCAGAGAAGGATGGGGACGAAAGAATAGCGAGAGGAAAAGCCCCTGAGGCTGACCTCTGCCCCCCGCCCCCTTCTCTTTCCTTGGCCGCCTTCACTTTCTCTTTCTCACTCTCTTCTGCCTCTTCTGCTCCTCTTCCCGCTGTTATCAGAGACCCTTTTTTGTGTCCACAGACGGTCTGCGACCTTTGGCCCTGACCCCGATGTCCACTCCTGGGTCAGCCAGCGGCCACTCTGGGTTTGGGGTGAGTCTGCGGCCTTGGGTCAACCGCCGGTCAACATCAGATGTCAACAACGTTCTGGGATTTTTGTATAAATATACAGGAAATGGTATCAACAGACACGCCTCACCATGTTAATTACAGTAATTACACCGGTGAAGTGTCTCATAAAGCACTTTATATGTTAAATAGATTTATTTATTGTTTCATAATTTTCACACTCTACTACCTAACTACATCAAACTTTTGACATCAGACATTTTCATAGTTGAAAATGCATAGAAAAGATCATTTCAGCTGGTGAAATAGTTCGGCTTCAGACCCTGAATACAGACGGTGATGTTAACAAGCTCCGTGTCTGTGATTCAGCATCACTTCCTCTGTAAACTCTCACACCGCGCTTCCATTGATCACAAAAGCTCCAGAGGGTCATCTCCCGGTCAACTGCAGGTCACCCGGTGGTCAGTCCGCAGGTTGTCCCCGACGGTCCCCCGTGGGTCATCTCCGGGTCAACTACATCTAGGCGTTGTCCGGCCGCACTTTTGGCTTCCCTGCCTCTCGGTGGCGTCCCGCTCACTCCGGCCCGAGCGCTGGTCAGCGGCCGAGCAACAGCCCCATCCATCCAGCCACCTAATCATTACAGATGGGGGACAGTGGTGTAAACAGCCATCATTACAGCCGCTCGGCAGCGCACTTACGTCCACTTTAAACAGCCATTACGGCTAAGGGCCCATCTGTAATCCTGCTCTCTGGGGGAAACAGAGGAGAGTGGGTGAGCGAGAGGGTGGACGGGTGAAGGCTTCATTTCAAATGCGGCGTGTGTTTATGATTTTCGGGGCATTAGCTGCCGAGTGTGGGCCGGGCCGCTGTCGGCCACGTTGGATTTGTGTGAAATCATTTATGCAACTTGTCCGCAGTGTGCAACAAAAGTTTTGCGCGCAGGACAAAGATGCGTAATTACGGTAATGTGTGTTTGACGGCAGCGAGATTCAGGGGCTTTTGGAAAGGACGCGTTGACCCGACCTCACGTTGATCCCGTGCCCACTGTGTGGCGTTCCAGGGAATGGGAACAGGGGGGAAATGAAAGCAGCACTGTTCTCGGCGTCTGGGCAGCGACTCTTAAAGCTATTCAGGAGATGCATGGCTAAATCTTAGGTAGGTGCGCACTGTGTTATGTGGTAGGCGTACGAGTACGGAAAGCTTTTTAACGCCTGGGAATGTCTGCGGTTTGTGTGCGTGTGAGTATGTGTGTAGCAGGCGGCGGGTTCATCAGCGGGGCAATGACAGACTTCCTATTCTCCATCACACTGCAGCCCCCGGGGTACCACTCAGCACAGAGCTACTTTTTCTGTGAGTCCTTTTTTTGTGTGTGTGTGTATGTGTGTGTATACACAAGCATGCATGTGGATCACAGGGAGAGGACAAGATGAAGGGAAGTACAAGAAGAGAGGAGCTGTGATGCACACATGAGGAGAAGAAAGCTGTAATTCAAATCAGCAGGAACGATTTGGAATGGGAATGACAGAGTGCGATAATAAAGGAACATTTCAATATTCCATAGTGAATATGGAAGGAAAGAAAAAAAGAAAGAAAGAAAGGATGAAGGGGGAAAAAGGCATAGGCTGTGATGGTTTCGTTTAATGCTTGGCGCCCCTGCTGTTGTGCCATACAGCAGGCTGGCACAGCTTGTGCCCGCCGAGGCTTGCAGTGGCAAACACATGACATCACAGCCACCCTGCATGCCGTTGCCATGGCAATCCAGCCCCCCCCCCCCCCCCCCCCCCCCCCCCCACCCACCAGCAGAGCAGCACCCACTCTCCCAATCTGATTTCCTCAATACCAATCAGCTCTCTCTCTCTCTCACTGCCTCTCTCTCTTTCCACCTGCTCTTCACCCCATCAGCAGCGGGGTCATAGGGAGGTCATCGGGAAAAATGAGGCGTCTTCGCCGTGCTGAGCAGAACATCTCTCTCTCTCTCTCTCTTTCTTTTTCCACCTTCCTCCATATCCTCCTGCTGCTCTTCCTCCCTCTTTCCTCTCACGCTTACACCATTTGTTCTGCGTTTTCCCTCTTATCTGCTCCGTACATTCTTCCCCTTCTAACATTCTTCATCCGCCCCTTTTCCCCAAAATGGAGGTGAAAGAGTGATGCGGAGCCTCGCTGAGGGGGGATCGGAGGCTCAGATGCCTGCCACGACGTGCCCCGGTGATGGACGGTAATTTGAGGTGATCAGGTTTGTGATCTGCAGTGATGTATGGTGCCATGCACACCTTTCCAGCAATACATCTTCAGTCAGTGGGGAGAGAGCTTCCCCTTGTGCATGTGTGTGTGTGTGTGTGTGTGTGTGTGTGTGTGTGTGTGTGTGTGTGTGTGTGTGTGTGTGTGTGTGTGTGCGTGTGTGTGCTGGAATCGCTCAAAAATTAACTCTGCTTTGAAGGTAAGCTAAGCCAGGACAGACTGTTTATGTGTACAAGGCAAAGAGAACAGATAGGAGCGACGTTTAGTCATCTTTACCTCTAATCTTCAGCAGTCCTGGACAGATAACCAGGGTTGAGATGAGGTCAAAGGTCAAGTAAGATAAAGATAGGAACATGCTTAAAGGAAGAGAGCACTCCAGACTACTAAAACCTGCATTCATCTTCTTGTTCTTATGATGGAGTCAACACGGAGTAAAACCGAGACACAATCCAAGACAATAACACACCAGTGCTGCCTGATGTATTTACTCCTCGTCTCCTGGCCCCTGTGTCTCTCTTTTGTTCCCCACATCCTTCTCTGGGACCATCTGTCTCTCACTCAGCATGAAGGACCTCTGTCATATTAACCATTAGTGCTCAGTGCGTCGTTGGCTTTAATGGCTTGGTGATCAGGGCTATTGATCCAGCCACAAGAGTGGACAAAACAGCGACGGGGAGAGTTGAGCAAATTGTTGGGGGGGGGGGCTGTCTGGAATATGGAGGCCGGAGGGGAGAGCCGGTGGTTGTCGTTTTCGAACTCTGCATGAACCCTCTTCGGCGAAAAACGCAGGGGGAACGAGCAAGAGAACAAGGGAAGGAGAGGACATGCATCATGTCTCTCGCTGCATCCGTGTGATGAAGGGATGTATTAGAGGAGCTGGTCATCAGACACCCCACACAGCAGCAGGGGAATGTTCCAAACACCTTGCGCAGATGGGCCTGTGAGATATTAAAACCTCCTGTCACAGCAGGACGGAAGAGAAGCTGCATGGAGTGGAGGGAAGAAGAAGACAGAGAAAGAGAGTAAGAGGGTCATCAAAGACTGTGCATAACTGAGAAGAATGCCAGAGATCAGTAGGCATAAAGTATGTTGAGAAGGACGGTGGGAAAAAAGGATAAAAGGGATGAGATGGAACTGGGAGTGTGTGGTGGTATATGCTGGTGTTCAATAATAGACCAAAGAAATCGCTCATTATATATTTTTTTTTCTTCATTGTGTGCAATCGCCTCCCCTCACTGCTTTTCTTTAATTTGCTCCTGCTCCTGGTTGATGAAGGGATGAGGCGCCCTCTGCTGTCTAAATGCTTAACTACTGGTTAAAGTTTTTATTTATTTTTTATTTTAAATAAAGTTCTAAAAAAAATTCTGTAAAAAATCATTAATTCTAAAAAATATCATTAATTTTAAAGTTTCAGGAATGCCCACAAGAAAATAGTTCCTTAACCTAGATAAGTGTCCACAGACATTTAATTTTTTCCCCATAATTATTTTTGAGAATACCACACACAGTAATGATCAACGAAGAGATACATAACAGGTGGTATGATTTACAAAACGTTTAAAACTAAAAGGCGGCAAATTGGCCATATAACACTAACCCTTATGGCACTTGTATATAAGAATATAAAACCCACTTGTGTGTGTGTGTGTGTGTGTGTGTGTGTGTGTGTGTGTGTGCCGGTGGGTTTATTTGTTAATTATGACTAGAAATCCATGTGTCGCATTCGTCGCGTACTTTGCTTCTCTCAGGCGCCACCTGGCGGATGAACACTCCTTCTCGTAAAGCATCGCGCTTCGGACCGGCGCGGATGGATCTATTGACGGCCATGAGTAGCAGTCTGATGCTTTCTTACTGCTTGTGTATCGGCGTTTTTCTCTCTCTTCTTATTCTTCTTGTTGTTCTTTGTTTCCGTTGCAGTTATTCTCAAATTAATAAGCGTTATCTTTAATAATTATTTATGGATTTTAATGGCTACAGTTTAGAGAATTTAAATCCTGTCTGCATATTCGGATTAAATGGAGGGCAGTGGACACTTGATCAAATTGTCGATAGAAATCCAGCCTTTACAGAATGTAAACCAAACGTTATTATTTGTGTATATTCTTCGTTCATTTCAGCATGTTGCAGAGTAATGAGACTAGTCGGTAAAATTCAAGATCCTTTATTTGTCACATTAGTAGTAAACAAGTACAACAAGTGATTGTGTGTATGTATATGTAAACACACACACACACACACACACACACATATATATATACACACAAATGAAATACACACAGACGCAGTGTGTATTTATATATATTAACACTAAAAAATGAAATACACACAGATGCAGTGTGCGTATCATGTGTGAATAATATTATATGTAATGTTTATGTAAGAATACATACCTATAGAAATTGAGAATTGGATAATGCCAACAACAACTAGAAATAATAATGACAATTTAAAAAAATCTATAAATAATAATGAACTGAAACAAATATACATTAATTAAGTACATATTTTCTGAACTCGTAGTCAATATTCTAATCTGAATTGCTGTATGCTTGTTGCTCTCGATTTAATTATAGGGGTATATAGGATAACTATTTTCCTCAGACTTCTTGTAATGTGCCTGCACAAATAATGTCTTTAAACTTTAAGTAAGTGTTGTTTTTTTTGTTTTGTTTTATTTTAAACTGTTAAACTGTAGAACAGCTAAGAACAGTGAATGCTTAAATGTACGATACATGTTTGCAGAAAAACTCATGTTTTCATACGACAATAATCTATTAATCTAATCTGTGACTAAATAATACGTTGAACAGTGCAGAACAGGTTTTCGTTTTAGTTATTCTCACCCATAGGGGGCAGCATTGCATTGCTGGTCAGGCCTTGTTCCCAGTTAAATGTTTGCCGAATTGTGCCACAAGGTGGAGCTACGCTGTAATTTTAATATAAGGCTGTGCTTGAAAATGTTCTCTAATTTACAATAAAAAATAATGGCTCATCCGGAAACACTGGCACCAATGTCAGTATATGTATAAGAGTGCCAGGCAAAGGCCACCCTTGGTGAGCAGTGGGCAGCCATGACAGGCGCCCGGGGAGCAGTGTGTGGGGGCGGTGCTTTGCTCAGTGGCACCTCAGTGTCACCTTGGCGGTTCGGGACTGGAACCAGCAAACTTCCAATTACGTATCCGCTTCCTTACCCGATAGGCAAACCACTATTGGGTGACATAGAAGCAAGGTTCTGGAGAGAAAGTGTTCTTATGTACATTTATAGCATTTGGCAGATTCTCTTATTATTATTATTATTTTTAATATTGAATACAGAAAGTGTCCATAAGTGCTCTTTAAGTCCAAAACAGTACGTTTTTAGTGTGTGTTTGAAGCTCTTTAATGACTCGGCTGTTTGGACATCTGGTGGAAGTTCATTCCACTACAGAGAAGCGTCTAGATGAATGCATTGCTTGTACCTGGAAAGATGGTGGCACCAGTCGGGCAGTGCTGGAGAGATCGAGGAGTGGTAAGAGGAGGGTGCTGACCCTTCCTTGGCTTTGTAGTCTAGCATTTTAAACCTGATGCAGGCAGCTACAGGAAGCCAGTGGAGAGATTTTGGGAAGGTTGAAAACAAGTCGTGCGGCAGCGTGCTGGATCATCTGAAGGAAGACCAGCCAAGGAGTGAGTTGCAGTTGACCAGTTTGAAGATGACCAGAGATTGGACGAGTATCTGAGTGACCTGAGTTAATAGAAATGGACAAATCCTCGTAATGTTGTAGAGAAGGAATCTACATTAACGAGAGACATTGGAAATGTGAGAAGAGTAGGAGAGGGAGTCCTCCGTTGAGTACCCCAAAGTTGCGTGCAGCGGTTGAAGTGGTTGCAGAGAGATTGAAAATTTGTCCAGGGAGATTTTAAGGTCCTGTTGTGAGGAGGAATTTAGTGTGAGATGTCTGACAGGTAAGCAGACATTTTGGTGGACAAGTTTTTATCTAATGAAGAGACAAGTTTGCCTTGCTACAGGAAGAACAGCGAGTGAAAAATTGAACGTGGCTCATAGATTACGGGGTCTGGGTGGTCTTCAGTTTTTGCCCCACTTTCTCCAGCCTTCAATGATTGATTTATAACAGATACATTAATTTACTGCAATGTACCAATGAATTAATTCAGACTGTAAGATGCTATACAAAAGCCTGGATCTGGGCTGCTTAAGGTCTACTACTGAGCAACACACAAACGGAGGGACTCCACTGATCTGCCTTAATCCATATTCCTTAATTATTACTTTTCATAATGCTGTATAGCACACTCAATACACATTATTGCGCACATTAATGGAACCATTATTTATTAGATTAGACACTATTAGACACTAGCAGTAAGCAGCTTGGCTGCTGTAGTTTTGTCAGCTGTATTAACTCATCATTGTTCATAATTTCTTCTGCACTCTGTGTAGTCCTAATGGGTGGATTTTGTGTTTTGTGCTGCTAAGTGGTTTGAAGCAACAAGGTCTTGTTTCACTGTGTACTGTTCAGACAATTTTGTTTCTCATGGTCATGTGCTTTTTACTAAGGAGCGGCTTCTGTCTGGAAACTCTACCATACAGGCCTGATGGTGGATTACTACAGGGATGGTTGTTCTTGTAGAAGGTTCTCCTCTCTCCACAGAGCTCTGACAAAGGGACCATCGAGTTCTTGGTCACCTCCCTGACTAAGGCCCTTCTCCCCCGGTCGCTCGCTCAGTTTAGGTGGCCGGCCAGGTCTAGGAAGAGTCCTGCTGGTTTTGATCTTCTTCCACTTATGGATGATGGAGGCCACTGTGCTCATTGGGACCTTTAAAGCAGCAGAAAGTTTCTGTAACCTTCCTCAGATTTGTGCCTCGAGACAATCTTGTCTTGGAGGTCTACTGACAATTCCTTTGACTTCTTGCTTGGTCTGTGCTATCACATGAAATGTTAACAGGGGAAACAGGAGGCAGCTGTGAATACTTATGTGCATGTGCTGTCTCAGTCCTTTTATTTTTAATAAATTTGGCAAAATTTATTTTGACAAAATCTTAAACCAGGGTTGTAGTAGTTGCATCTCACCCACTCACCCTTTTTGGGGATTACATGGAGAAGATCTTTGTCTGTGGAATATGGCTGTGGTGGTTGTTACTGTCATGGTAACACAGAAGCAGAAAAGGCTGGTTTTTAATGCAAATAGACACTTGTGTGTGGCCCAGGGTCGGGTAATTTGTCACAAAATGCATCAACTGTACATGTGCCTTGAAAGGTTGTGCAGGTTTAGTGAACCAGTGACTCTTAACTAACAATGGATTGAATTTTATCTGGTATTGTCTTGTTCAGGCATTCGTTCCTTCCTCTGACTCCATGGACCTTGATTAATATGCTGAAGTCTCTGCTTTTAAATCCCTTTCTATTGACCTGTGAGTGAAACAAAGAGCTTAGGGGGATATCCTGGGTTCTTAATGTAAATCACCCACACTCTTCTTGTTTTCTGTATGATAATTCAGTTTATTTTACCCATTGTCTGAGATGGTTCCTCAATTGGCTCCCCGATTACCATACTACAAACGGTGGCTAACACTCATACGTCAAGTGAATTCACGGCCATTTGTGAGCAAAAATCACTAATGCACTATACTTTACTATGAATTTCATTGTAAATTCCTATTAAGTTTCCAAAATTCTTCTCTTTACCATACACGAGTCATGGAAACTACAAATTTTTAATTTTGTGTCTATGGGGGGCAGATTATAATTCAGCAATTTCCACATGTGTGTTGTACTTTAGTTTTGCTGCATTGCTTTAGTGCTTTGGTTTTTCCTTTTTTCTGAACCATCACTGCTCCCTGAATAGCGTTGGAAAGCTATCAAGACTTTGGATATCTCAACTCGAAAAAATAATTTTCCACATTTTCTCTCCCTCCCTCCCTCTCTCTCTCTCTCTCTCTCCCTGAGCAGACAAGACTTGTGGTTTTGTGTGAGTAATGGGGTAATTAGCTCAATCATGCTACAGAGACAGAAGATAAATTTTGTTAGTGCCCCTCCATTGTTCTTCCTGAATTTTCCGATCAGGCTTCTTTCCTCTACATTACCCCAGAGAGCTTCTTTCCTCTGTCCTCCCATTCTCGCTTTCTTACATGGAAGTGCATCCATGAATAGTTTCTATGTTTTTTTCTCTTTTTTCTTGTGTCTTTCTCTTGACCTTTCTTTCCTACTTTGCCTGGTGCCATCCGTGCTATCTGTTTCCCAGAATCTCCTTCAAAAATTTAAATAAAAGTTATGTTTGTGTTGCATGAAGGTGATTATTAAAATGTTCTCTGAGCAATAAATCCTTTAGGTGAAGCTGCTTTTCTATCAATTCTATTTTCTATTCATTCTAATCCAATATTAGAAACTTGTTGAAAGCAAATATATATTCATAGCTATAGTTATTTATATTTATATCATGTATATTTATTTTATCAGTTATTCTATGGATCTTTTATCATTCTATTCTATGGATCTTTTTAACAAAAAAGAGATCCAATAAAGATACTATACTAAGAACTATTTGAACCTAAAGCAACGACACTGGCGAAACATTATTCTGGCAGCTATCTAAAAAATGTGATGTAAATTTCCAATTGCAGCTATGTCTAAAATTTGCAGGGGTCAAAGGGCAGTATTGTATGGCTCCTAGAGGGGTCATTAAAGTTCAAGCATATATAGGTGGTAGTAGCCTAGTGGGTAACACTCATGAACCAGAAGACCCAGGTTCAAATCCCGCTTACTACCATTGTGTCCCTGAGCAAGACACTTAACCCTAAGTTGCTCCAGGGGGACTGTGCTCCAGCGACTTACAATCAACTAATGATTGTAAGTCGCTCTGGATAAGGGCGTCTGATAAATGTCATAAATGTAAATGTAGCCATGTTGTTATCACACCCCTCTGCGATGACCTACATTTGTAGTCACTCGTTCAGATTTGTTCATTGGCAGCTCTAGTTACAGTACAAATTCTCATGTTAAAGTCAAATGAGTTCCAGAAAGCACATAGTAATGCTTGTGCTTGTTACCAAAGTAAGAAAATATCAGTTACAGTTAGTTATCTTGGGTGTGCTGTTATGTGTAAGGGAAAAAAACTGATAGGAAAAAGCCAGTGGAGATTCAGTAATATAACAAGAAAGTTCAAGCCACAAACAGCACCAAAAATGGCATTGATTTTGAGTACTTAGAGGGGAAAAAATGCTTCTCTTATTATTAAAGTAAAACCACCAGCATTTCTAACAACTACTTGACCTGATGTGCAGCAAAAAAAACCCAAAACATTTATTTTATTGCAAAATTCCTTTTAAGACCTGGATCAAGTAAGAATGAATAATTGTTTTGGAGATGCACAGGAAAGTGAGGCAGGCACACAACGATGCATGTGACCTTGCATCGTTTCTCTAGTCCCTGGGGACAAAACTGTATGAGCTGCTCTCTGCCAGCTGCTGTAGAGAAAATCTAATAGGCCCAAATCAAAACAATGATACTTAATTGGTTGAAATAAAGGTTTAGTCGTGTAGCAACATGTACCCTTCTGTTCAGTATGTTCCCCTTATGTTCTGGATGCATGTTAATCAAAAATATAATAAAATATTGGCTTTGTGTCTGTAACAAATGAGCAACACTTATATGGTCTACATTCCTGGGAGAGCATCTTTCTCGAAAGTTTCTACCAAAGTCACCTCCTTCCCACTCCTAATTGACTAAGGTCCGCGGTGAAAAATGAGCCACCTCCTCAAAGGGGCCGACAGGTCGCTAATGAAGCTGAACGTGTTGTTTGTACCCCCATCCCCAACCCTTCAGATTCACCCCATCTACAAGCTCCGCTCCTGCGTCTGGGCGAGAATACATCACACTAATGCAACTGTGCCTTACCGCGAAGTATAGCGTGCTGTGCTCTAGACTGTGGAATCAAATGCACATTGCGTTTAACACTTAAGACTGTGAATCTGCATTGGAAACCACTGCTGCCGCTGATTCCTCCATGAAAGCAGTCTTTAACACACATCAACATGGAAAAGCGTACTGACAAAAACTATATTTTGCGAGAAATGAAATATATACGGTCTTGCAGAGTCTGTAGTGCTGTGAAGACGACTACAGCCCCCAGAAGCCATTGCGTGCCACTTTGCACATGCGCAGTTAGAGTTGGCGGGTCGCTGGGGCAGTGGATGCCTTTTGTCTGCGAGAAGAGGGAACGGTGTTGTACAATAATACATTCATCAAACGCATTTATTTGCACTGTTACAGCCAGATAGTACAACTTGCACTCGCACGCGGCCGCTTGCAACTTAGAGCGAAGCGTTTTCGCTTGTTATAAGTTGAAATCCGTTTTGCTTTAAAGGTAAGTTTCATTTTACTCATGCCAGCTCGATCTGCAGAGGATCAACTGTTACGTGAATACGCATGGTGGCTAGCAGGGCGGGAGACGATGAATTAACGTGTACCGCGGCGCTGGAAGTGTTATGTACCGCCGATTCAAACAAGTTTCTACGCTGCGCGAGTTGCCATTTTTGCTCGGGCGTCCTCGTGCAGCCTTTGCAGCGCCGATTCGGGTCAACATGGAGGTGGAGGCGGGAAGCCATGACTCCATCTTCACGAAATGGCCACGAGTGTGAGCACATTTTCGCCAGAGCCTGTCTCGCTGGCGAAATCGAAATGCCGACGGCGCTGTGCGAAGAGTGCTGGTGGTTTTTTTTTATATATATATATATATATATATATATATATATAAAATAAATAACGAGTATATTGTCGCGGCGACGTGCAGCATGCGGAGCACGCACAAGCAGCCAGAGCAGCCCACTCGGCTCGCAGGGGAATTTTTTATTCGTCCATGTGCGACTCGTCGTGTTTTCGAACGAGGAAAGGGCCCAGCGGTTCTGAAGCGCAGGCGCAGTAAATTACATATATATACACACACACATACAATACAAAAATAAAGATATTAATACTAAGTATTAGTATGTTCCAATGCTAATTATTTAAAAAGCAAAACCAATGCTAATACCACAATGTCGTTATGTACGTGTTCTTTTTTTTTTTTTTGTTAGCAACAGGAAAACGATCTTTCACGTTTTCTCTACCATAACGTGCACGTTGAGACTAGCAGACAGGTTAAGATTTGTATTTAGTCATTTGCTATTGAGGTGTGCTGAGATTTAGCGGCTGGCCTAGCAGCCGAAGGGACAAAACAGAAAAGCCTGTACACACTCGTTAAACACGTGTTGTGTAACTCAGTGGCACACACAGGTAGAAACGATCATAACGTTCATTGCAGTACGTGAAGGCATTTCTAAATGGGAAAGAAGAAAAAAAAGATTAGTTTTGTCTGTGTGATTACTGCTTTCTGTGATACTGTCCTATGTGCATATAATGTGAAATCTTTTGCTTTTATTTTGACTTCTTTTTCTTTCTGGTTGCGCTTGTTATTCCGCACGTGTCTGTTTATTTCATCTTGTGGCCTGAGGTCACAATCGTGTCTTCATTAAATGCTGTTATTTCGAAGGCGGGTGCTTTTCTGTGCTCTTCAGGCCTCGCCTCCCATACAAGGAGCAGGAGTTTTAACACTGGGGGACACTGGCTCCTTTTCCTCCCCCTCGGGAGATTCCTGAACTTAACCCTCCATTGCACGTTCTTGTGTCTTTCAAGCCAGTCAACTTGCAGAGCTGGCAGCTCCAGGATGACTACTGCTTGTGCTGGTTTCAGAACTTTAAAATCTGTATCCCGCGAGCAAGTGCACTTTGGGCTCGTGCATTGAGAGCAAAACTGCACTCCAACCTGGCTATACAGGCATTGAACATGGATGTCATTACATTTTCCTTGTTAGGTGGTGGTTTTGTAGTCTGTAGGGACTGTCACTGTGCAGCAAAACACAAGATCTCAGCATTCACCTGGTAATGCAGGTTAGATTTAATTGTATTCGTGTTTTTTTTGTGTACCATAAGTTGAGATCTGTAGTTATAAATCCAGTCGACCTTAGCTGCACTAGTGACTTTGTGTGTGTTTTAATGTAGTTCTAGGTTTTTGCTACCTGCGGATGTAAATATATCAGCCGCTTGATATGTGTGTGTTTTTTTTTATTTTTTTTATTTTAACAATGCCGTTCTCTTCTGCCTTGTGATTTTTCTCCTCGATGCCAAATGAATCCCTCCTCCCCTACACCCCTCCCTCATTTCACCTCTCCCTAATCCCCTCCCCTTTCACTCTGTCATTTAGCTCTGTTGACGTTGAGAAGGAACCGGAAGGTTCCGCTGAACCCTTCAAGCCGAGCATGAGCCAGCCTACAGACACCACTAGCGATGCTCCCAGTTCAGGTGTCTCACAACTTTCTTCTACGCAAAACATTTCCATGTTCGCTCTGTTTTGGTTTCTTTTCTTTTTTTTTTTTTTTTTTTGGCCAGTGTTGAGTGAAGGTGATCCAAATCATAATCATTTTTGTTCCGTGTGTGGTGCTTGTGTTTAGATAAAGAACAACCCTCTGGCCCTTTTTCAGCTCTTCCAGAGTGGGTGTGCTGTGTTTTATGAAGGCATCCAGACAATAGAGAATTAAAGTTTATTTTCCCCCCCTGCCCAACCCTTTCATTTGTTGGCACACAAGGTTTGGCCTAATTGATTCTGCGGAGGGATACCTATTAAGGTTGGATCTTTAGTTATGGTCTCTTTCACTACTCTGGGGTGATTTAAAAAAAAACAAACTTTGAAATGTATTTTTACATTGAAATAGGGCAAATTCTAGTCATTTTTTCTTTCGGGTGTCAATTTAAGTCATCGGCTTTATGCATTAGTAATCTATGCATTGATGTGGCTTCTGTTGTTAGGAAATTTTTGAAGAGTGACACCAGTGTTTAATGGCTCTTCTGTCTCTAAAATGTCAAACACACTCTGAGATACAAGAACGTGTGGTCTATACTGTAAAGAACCTGTTTTATTTATTTATTTACATGGAAGTGTGTTGTCATCTGCGCCTGTTTCCAGCTCTGTCTCACCGACCCGGAGCTGTACCATTATCACCACTGTTAGACCTAACAGTTGAACAACCAGCCTCTGTTTTCCCATTTCAGCGCCCCCCCGAACAGAAAGCAAGCTGGCGGCCACCGCAGGAAAGAAGCAGAACAAGAAGAAAGTGGAGGAGGTGGTAGAGGAAGAGGAGGAAGAATATGTGGTGGAGAAGGTGCTGGACAGACGGGTGGTGAAGGGTCGGGTGGAGTATCTGTTAAAATGGAAAGGCTTCTCAGAGTGAGTTCTGGTTAAAATCTGTTAAAATAAATGCTTAAAAGTTCAGTGTGTAAGGGGGTGTCTCCTAAACAACAATTTCTCACAAAGGATATGCAAGAGCTGACAATACGATAACATCAAAGCTATTCTGTTGTCCATTTTGTCTTTTATATTTAAAATGCAATCTTAGACGTTGGCCCTTAAGGCATCTTGCTTAACTGTTGCTACTTTAGATGTTGGATGTACAGTTAAAGGCTTTTGTGTGCATATGTTCTTCAGTCAGGACAACACATGGGAACCTGAGGACAATTTGGACTGTCCTGATCTGATTGCGGAGTACTTGCAATCACAGAAAACTGCACAAGAGGGCGAGAAAAAAGACGGTGGAAAGAGAAAAGCAGGCGAATCCGACACGGATGCTGGAGGTGAAGAAAGTCGACCCAAAAAGAGGAAAGATGAGGTTAGAATGGATCCTTTTCAGCCTCATGGAACCTTAGAGATGAAAACTATTTATAAAAAGTCAGAACTGTGGTCCATTTTTCAGGTTTCTGTTTACTAATTCAGTCATGCATTATCTGTGTTTCTTACCCTCTAGCCAGAGAAGCCTAGAGGTTTTGCTCGAGGGCTTGACCCAGAACGAATCATTGGTGCAACTGACTCCAGTGGAGAGTTGATGTTCCTCATGAAATGGTATGTCAGATGTCGATAAACTGGTTTTAAACTTTTTGTGAATTAATCACTGCCTAGTGTTTACTTTGTTGGTTTTGTTGCCTGCTCAAACATGTACTTTTGTATACTATAGTATTCTGTTTCTGGCTGGTTGCTGAATGGTCATTTTCATATTTCAGAATGAGGATGTGTTCTGTCTGGTGATATTGTCAGAATATTTTTCTAATGCAAGGGCTATTCAATAAAACCGGTTTAATCCTAGTTTTATCGGGCATAAATGCAAAGTATGGATTGGTGTCTGGGTTCATAATGGGAGATAATTGATGATCACGATAACCTTCAGCTTGATCTTGGTGATCAAAATGGCAGATATTAGCATCTTTGTGTGTATTTACATTACTTTTAAACAGAGGTACGTGGCTGGCACAGAGCTGCCAGTCTCCGGGAAGTTTTGAGAGTCTCTTGCATATTGATAGTGGCTTCCTGATACCCACAGATTGGCAACTAGAGCAAACAGCAGCATGCGTGCCAGACAGTACAGTGTTCATCACGCACTTGAGAAAAGTGTATGCGTACAACAAATTGAGAGAATGTGTGTGGATCACAGCATGTGCACATAGCAAAATAGGCCAATCAGATGTCTGTGCAGATGGGCTTTTGTTTAACTTCTTGAGGACCAATATAATCACTTTGCAAATTGATAGCTGTTATCTCTGGTGTCTTAGGTTTAGAGGAATGGCAATTAGGACTGTGTGGCATAAACACAGGGTATCCGCAGATCCTTAAAAATCTTAAATATAATAAATATATAATTAGTAATCCTTACATCCAGAGTTAAAGGTTTTTAAAATGCTGCAAACCCAATATATTTATTTGCTGGTAACCTGTAAATAATTTGGTGAATTTCTAATATGTGTTTTGCATTTTTGTGTATGAGAACCGCCTATGCAGTGGACGTGTTGAGAGTGGGAGATTCCTTTATATAAAAATTCCTTTTCCTAAATCAAATGAGACAAGCCATCATTCTGCCAGTCTTCTGGGTTTGCAAGTGCAGTGCCACGCAATCGCAATGTCTGATCATGCGATTACATGGACACAAAATGATGCGATGGACGGAAGGGACTATATATTATGTCTCTCAAAGTTTACCAACTGACTAAACTGAGACCGGCTGCTCAGTCTCACTGCCGTTCCTGCCGTGTTCCGTACTGGAGTAGAGCTGGAAAATCAATTTCTATCATTTCACTCGGGTCGAGCTCGAGCTGTAAAAGAGCGGTCCGCAAACATAACCTTCTGTTATACCTATCGTTTCCGAATGATTCACTGCTTGTAAATTTGTTTCGGTGATTTTGGTTCAAGTTTTCCCGCATGTTGTAAATAAATGTGTTAAATGTGTTTTGATTTGCAAATCTCAGCCACCATGTTCAGGTGATTGTGACCGCATATATAACACATATAAAACTCTGGAGCTAACTCCTGTTTTTCCATGGCATGTGTTGAGCCAAGTAAATACAGAATATACAATTAACAGATTATTTAGTATTGCAGGGGATTTTTATTACTTTTCACAGGGTTTTATTCAAGCACAATACCTCAGTTCTTGCTCTGTTTTTGTTCTCCGTTAAAGCTGCAAACCCAATAAATGAAAATAAAACAAGCCTTCAATCTCTCAGTAACCTCAGTAACCCACTCAGGCCACTTCAGGGTTTACTAAGTGCAGCACCATTGTGTCCCTGAGCAAGACACTTCACCATAGGTTGCTCCAAGGGGACTGTCCCTGTAAATACAGATTGTAAATCGCTCTGGATAAGAGTGTCTGATGAATGCCCTAAATGTAATGTATCTGTGAAAAGTGTATTGTATAATTTTCTGCCGCAGTGCCCTGGCTATGGACATGTTACCCTTTCAAAAACGTTATATTTAAATTTACTTATCAAATGATTTACTGCAATATATACAGTCTACAGTCCATGTTTAAATTTATACCGCAATATCAATTTTATGCCATATCGCACAGCCAGAAATGCCGTATTGCTGTATTTCATGTGTGTTAGGGTCATGTCATGAGGATGCTCCTCAGAAGCTAGCCACTGCAGCTATTCTGGGCATGTGCCATAAGGCAGACCCTGGACACAAGAAAGATTATATCTCCCAGCTGGCGTGGGAATATGCTGGTGACTGCTGCTAGGGAAAGGCTGTCCTGTACTGCCAGCTACACCACGACACTTGTTTGTACAAGCTGATGTTTACTCGACTGGTCCTTGTAATTGATGCAAGTCACATGTTCCTCCTACCCAGTTGTCTGATGTACCTCTTTCATGGTCTGGTTTTCACACATGGGATACTTCTTGATTAGGTGATTTGGCTACTGAAAAGCAGCTTAATACTTCTCAGGGTGGAAAGATTTTATAATAATATATTACTTGAGAAAATTCAATTGATGTATTTTAGAAGAGCATCTGGCCCTCAGAGTGTTTGCTGAGAACCTCTGGTCCTTGGACAGATATAGTTTACGACCCCAATGCAGGGTCTTATATTTGAAAGTGGCCTTAAACCTGCAGAAACCATTTTTTAAAATTCATAATTAATATTTCATATTAATTTGTATGCATTCATATTGTTGGTTATTGCCTACCTCTAGTTCTTTAGCAGTATGTTTGTATGTACGTTTGAGATGTTTTTGGTTCAAATTGAACACGTTCTTGTCTGTGTGATTTCTCAATGAGACCTTGAGGGAACTGCTTCAGATTGATCATGATTATTGTCTAGTACACAAAGATTTGAATGGACACCAGATATAATAAACAGTTTATTAACATCTAAAATTTTACACTCCAATACAGTCCAATCCAATTTGGACTAGAATTTTGTTTTAGGCTGAACCTAATTCTTAACCCTGTGTCAGGCAATGGTCATTATTATTCCTTTATGTTCCCAGCCTTGTATGTTTGACATCTATTTATTTATTTTGCAGGAAAAACTCAGATGAGGCAGATCTGGTGCCAGCTAAAGAAGCCAATGTGAAGTGCCCACAAGTGGTCATTTCTTTTTATGAAGAGCGTTTGACGTGGCACTCGTACCCTACGGAGGAAGAAGAGAAGAAGGATGACAAGAACTAACCAACAGTATCGATTTTTTGGGGCTGGGTTCTGGGGTTGGGTTCTGGGTAAGCAGACCTGGTTAATTAACTGCAGGATTTTGAGAGCAATGGGTTGGAGGGGTTGGACCATATGGCTTTACTGCAGTCAGGTATCATATATCTTTTCCACTGAGTCAAATCTGGAGGATCATGGGAAATGTAGTTATGATCTGCTAAGCTTATAATGTCCTTGGACCACAACTGGTGCAAATAGGATCTTTTGATTTTGGGTGAGAGGGAGAAGTTACCAAACAACTATGGTATATCTGAAAAAGAGGTATATTTGCCAAATATTGTATTGGTACTGTGCAGTCAACTCATTCATCTATACGATCAAGTACAAATTCTCAGACAACTTAGGTGTCTCTTTCCCATTTTATTTTTAATTAAAATGGTTTAAATGGTTGTTGTCTACATTCTCTTTGTATATCATTTTCATGTCATGTATATACATGTTTTTATTTGGTCAGTGGCTTCCCTCAGTTCCCTTTTAATGAAAGTGTTATTTTAGCCCTCTGTGTTTCAGTTTAATACCTATTCATTTTAACTGAATGGAACATCCATATGACTGAAGCACTCCCCAGGTTTTCAGTATTGTTGCACACTAAAGCTAAGGGTCTTTTTAAAAGTGCAGTAAAAAGTCCCCAAGAAGACCTAGTATTTTGTCCATGATAACGTCCGTGAATCATTTGCTGGTTAATAGCTGTTTGGATGTGTTAACATTCCAATACAATTTCTTTTCCCCAGTGATTTAAATTGGGACTACTTTAGACACCCCACTTTAAGAACATGACTACATTTTCCACAGTTCCCCAGAGTTG
The DNA here is from genome assembly GCF_900700375.1 of Denticeps clupeoides. Taxonomy (NCBI): domain Eukaryota; kingdom Metazoa; phylum Chordata; class Actinopteri; order Clupeiformes; family Denticipitidae; genus Denticeps; species Denticeps clupeoides. Next base: position 9,168,606 of record NC_041713.1, on the reverse strand, counting down.
CTCATGCCGATGTTCAGTTTCTGCATTTCCGAATATCCGGCAGACAAGAATACTTCCTGGCTAAAATAGGTAGGGAAGAAAATGTATATTTCCAGATTTTATTTTAGACGTCGATTAGTGTAATGTACCGCTTCTTGTATATGTGTCACGCAGATACTTTGCAGAGTTGACAGAAGATGACATTTTTGCTAATGATCCTGTTTTATTGGCCTGATTGCCATTTGAATGTACTGGTGTGTATTCTCATATCAAGGAGATTATGGCATCATGCCTCAAGTCAGAATGATGAGCAGTCAGTGAAGTGGATTTTGTCCAGTTGCATTCTTCGTCTTGAAATTTTGTTACCATTTTTACTACCAGCACACCATAGTTTTCTGTGATTGTCATTAGTGCTGTCAGCAATGGCTGCCAAACCCTTGGGTACCACAGGCAGGCATTTGAACAGAAATCCCATTCCAATAGGCAGTGCTTTTGTGACCATCCTATTTTGGTTTGTTACAGGCTTTTTCAGCATCGTAGGATATGCACATGTAGTAAACTGACTGACTATTATATATATTTTCCCTTTTAAAAGAAGCAACATCTTAACTGCATGTACCTTAATTTCATTGTCACTGTTTCTGGGGCTACTGTAATTGGTTTCAATGCCTTTTCCCCCTTCCAACAACACAAATAAATCTGTTTTGTTTACGAGACATGTCCTGACCTTGCATTCATTTAGTTTTTCCAGCTTTGACCAAATGTAGTTATTGTGGATGATTCCTGACAAACACTGTAAGTTGTACTTTATTATTAAAAATACACATTTCATATAGTTAAAATATTTTATTTAAAATCACCTGTACACTGACTCAATTGAGAACAAGTTCATTGTGTTATACAATATGAGAGCATGAAAAATATTCTTACAACAGAACATTTAACATTTCTCAGTCCACTTTCCACTCAAATTTTTTAATATACATTTAATATACAATATATTAGTGACAATACATGTTTTTGCAGTTAATACTCAAACCAATCTGTACAAAAGGACCAGATTAAAATGATCACCTCATCTGAGGAAAGTAAACTGACCAACTGTTTTGTTCAGTGTAAGAGTCAGTGTAAGGGTTGTAGAACACTGATTTCCTCATCTTCACTCAAAACCCTGTAGAATCCCGACTTGTACGAGAGGTCGCCACATCAAAAACCAACGAGGAGGCCAGGTAGGACCCAAAACAACCATCCTAGTGGTCAATGAAAGTTCATATCAGTTGTATGCAGAACAGAGTCCAGTGTGGTGGGGCTCACACTGACACCTGACCATTTCTTAAACTGTCCTTTCCAGCCTGGTTAATGTCAAAGCCATCCTGAGGTCCCAATGTGGCAGCACTGTGTCATAAGCCGGCCTTTGCATTACAGAAAATGTTGTGCCTGTATGCTCCTTGTCAAGTAAACAATAAGTGTTTCTCATTCAGTTTCACCATTGTAGTACCCCATCACTTCTTCTTGAGCTTCTGCTTTCTGCAAGGCTTACTCTTGGATTCTGAGTTTGTCATTAGGTGGGAGGAAAGCATGGCATGGTGCTCACTAGTCAAAGGAAGTGCATAGTCATCTGTACCATAAGACCTGGCTTGATCATTAATCGGGCCAGGAAATACCTCTTGGCAGAGCCTGCTGAGGCACTGCTTCATCTCTCTGACCGAGTGAAGGAATGCTGCCTTCTCCTTGATCAGCCTTGCCCGACGGAGGCGCAGGTCGGCCACACTCTGCTCAAGTCCACTCAATGTGTCCAGTTTCCTCTGCCGGCAATTCTGTGCTGCCATCTTGTTTTTGCCACGCCGCCGAATATCACGCACTAGAGTGAGCTGGGCGTCGCTAAGCTGGTGCCTTGACAGCAGATCATTAAACTCTTCTACAGGAAGGCTGATGATGTGTTCATTTGAGAAAGGTATTCTCATGGCATGAGCCCTGTACTCATCCCGAGTTGTACATTTGGCCTGGTCTTCAGTCCTCAGTAGCTCTTTGGAAAAAGACTTCTGGGGCTTCTTTTGACTGAGGGAGGAGGACAGTGGTTGGTTGTAGGTGTGATCATGGCCAATGTGTTCCAGCCAAGGAAACTGCTGATAGTAACCAGGTTCCAGTGACATTTCTCGACACATCTTGCTGGACATAGAACCTCCAACAGCTCCCTCACCAAACCCCATCACTTCCTCAGAACCAGACTGATAAGCTGTATCAGATGATGAACTTGCAGTGGAGGAACAATGTGAGCAGGCTGAGGAACAAGAGCAACAAGATTGAGATGAAGATGCTGGGCTATGGCTAAAGTTTAGGGAAAGACCAGAGTCTGAGTCCAAATGCTCTTCTAATTGGGATATCTGGAACTGGCTAATGCCTTCTTGGACAGCCAGGTCCTCTAAACTAATCTCACGCAGTATGACTTCTCTTAGTAAGGGCTCAAGGGAACTTGCCAATGCTGGTTCATCCAAAAAAGTGTATGAAGAAGAATGAAAAGGACTGTTGTTGCTCAAAGCATGGTCTTCCCCACCTGGCAGTGGGAAAAGATCTGCTATCTCAAAAGGATCCCCATCAAGGTCTTGACTGGAGTTATAGAAGGAAGAGAGGTGTTCAGCTGAATGGGGCGGAGTAACCTCCAAGGTGGAGCTTCTGTCACTTGTAGAACCAGCTTCTTGACTGAAACTTGAGAAAGTGGCCTGGTGTAGGCTGAGTGCTTCGTTAACAAAATCTGTAGGTCCACTCAATGTCATACCTTCTTCAGAATGAGCAGAATAATGATATGCTTCATCCTCCATTTCCTTAAATATGCAAAAGATTTGTCAAACCAATCGAACACATAGAATTTATCATAGAATATACAAAATGTTTAACTGCAGTGACGAGCTGTCCTTTTGACATGTAAATAAATTACAAAAGGCACAGCTGTCTGAGAATGTCATTTTAGAATGTACTCTTACCTGTGGTTCCATTATGGCTAAAATGTCCTGCCAATTTTGCTCCAAGTCCAGTGATGGGTCCTCCAGGGGTATCAGAGGGGAAAGGAGAGATTGATGAGCTAGCAAATGGTCTGCATCACTTTCCATTAGTTCTGGGTCTGGAAGCTAAAAACATGACAAATATTATGGGTGATCAATAAACCAAGTAAATTAGCCAAGGAAAAGGATTTCTATATAAAAAAAATTAAGATTTGTTGAGCTGAATGAAGGGGGTTTTGCAATCAAGTATGCAACTTAGAGACTTGTTGCATATGCAAAAATATGACTTTGCCTTGTGGCCTTGTTGTGAAACCCTTTCAGGCTAATTAATCCAACATTACATTTTTGTAAATGATGTGTTCTTATTTATTTCATCCGCCTGGCTGCTTATGTCAATTTAACAGTCCAAACCATTACCTCTGGATCACCTTCGAGCCGTAAGTAATCCTGTAGGGACAATTCAGTCTCCACTCTGTCAGCAATGGGGAGCTGGGGAGATGAAAGGCCATATAATCAACCTCCTATTTCAACACAAATTAGTGTTCATTATCTCCTGCTTATTCCGTGCCACCCAGGGCTGAGAACAATCAAAGAATGGGTATTTCTTATCAAGCCTAGAACACTAATCTTTTTCAAAATAGGAATGCTAACGCATGCAGAAGCAAGGATAGTTGAACCTCCACATAGTGCTAAACAAATTGTTATTATATAGTTACTCTGAACATATCGTTCATAGTTTCTCAATAAACAAATTAATAAAAAAAAATTATTAATTACATTTTCTTCCTGTGCTAAGTGTACAAGTTATGGCATTTAGCAGATGCCCTTTTCCAGACTGACTTACTATCATTAGTTGCAGGGACAGTCCCTCTGGAGTCCCCCCTGGTGTCATAGTCAATTCTGTTACCCACTAGGCTACTACCACCCTGTATTTTTACCCCTAAAAACCCATACTTAACATTTTGTCATTCAACCACATATGCTTTTAGATGCCCTGTTTATGGTTTGCAGTTGTTTAGAATGTACTCTAGGCCAAAATGACCAAATGGCCAAGCAGCAGAAGTAAATAGAATGAAAACTATACCAAAAGTACAGGATCAAATGTGTACATACGACTGTAATTAAATACAATTGCACAAGTTTTGAGAATTACACAAATACTGGTTTTCACAATGTTTGCTGTGTCCTTTTTTATTATGGCAATTTGCATAAACTCCAGAATGTTATGAAGAGTGATCACATGAATTGCAAAGTCCCTCTTTGCCATGAAAATGAAGTTAATCCCCCCAAAAAACATTTTCACTGCATTTCAGTCCTGACACAAAATGACCTGCTGAGATCATTTCAGTGATCTTCTCATTAACACAAGTGAGTGTTGGAGTGTTGGCAAGCACAAGGCTGGAGATCATTCTGTCATGCTGACTGAGTTAGAATAGCAGACTGGATGCTTTAAAAGGAGGGTGATGTTTGAAATCATTGTTCTTCTTCTGTTAACCATGGTTACCTGCAGTCATGATTGTGTTGCATAAAAAGGGCTTCACATGCAAGGATATTGCTGCTACTAAGATTGCACATAAACAAACCATTTATTGGATCATCAAAAATTCAAGGAGAGAGGTTCAAGTGTTGTGAAGAAGCCTTCAGGGTGCCGAAGAAAATCCACTTTCACCAGTGCAGAGCTTGCTCTGGAATGGCAGCAGGCAGGTGTGAGTCCGTCTGCACACACAGTGAAGCCAAAGCTTTTGGAGGATGGCATGGTGTAAAGAAGGGCAGCAAAGAAGCCACTTTTTTCAAAGAAAAACATCAAGGACAGACTGATATTCTTTCTCTCTATTTTCTCTGATGAAGGCCCTTTCCGATTTTTTTCCGAAAAGGTGAGTGCCACCATCTGTCTCGTGCCAACTGTAAAGCATCCTGGGACCATTCATGTTTGGGGCTACTTCTCATCCAAGGTGTGGGCTCACTCACAAGTTTGCCTAAGAGCACAGCCATGAATAAAGAATGGCACCAAAACATCCCCAGACAGCAACTTCTCCCAACAATCCAAGAACAGTTTGGTGAAGAACAATGCCTTTTCCAGCATGATGGGGCACCGTGCTATACGGCCAAAGTGATAACTAAGTGGCTTGGGGAACAAAACATTAAAATTTTGAGTCCATGGCCAGGAAACTCCCCGGACCTTAATCCAGAACTTGTGATCAATCCTCCAGAGGCGGGTGGACATGCAAAAACCCAACAAACTCCAAGCACAGATCATTAAGGAATGGGTTGCCATCAGTCAGGATTTGGCCTGGGCGAATTGCAGAGGTCTTGAAAAAAAATCTCAAAAAGCCTTTGAAATGTATGAAAGTGAAAGTGAAGAAAGTGAAAGTGAAGTGATTGTCACACGTGATACACAGCAGCACAGCACACTGTGCACACAGTGAAATTTGTCCTCTGCATTTAACCCATCACCCTGAGTGAGCAGTGGGCAGCCATGACAGGTGCCCGGGGAGCAGTGTGTGAGGACAGTGCTTTGCTCAGTGGCACCTCGGCACCTTGGCGGATCGGGATTCGAACAGTCAACCTTATGATTACGGGGCCGCTTCCTTAACCACTAGGCCACCACTGCCCCTATATATATTATATATGTATATTATATTATCATATTATAATATGCTTGTAATTATATTTCAATAAACCACAGACTAACAAAAACATCTAAAAACTCTAAAAGTAGCAAACTTTGTGAAAACCAGTATGTGTGTCATTCTCAAAACATTTCACCACGACTGTATACATTTTGATACGTAAACTTAGATTTAAAAAAATATGCAAACTTACACACAAGACAGGGCCTCACCTCACAGACATCCTCTCCAAACACCTGGATCACATGACGCATGAAAGGGGTGTCATCGCTCCACCGTTCAACCCCATTCTGCTCCCATTCATTGTTTGTTCCATCAAGTGGGCTAATCAGGGTCTCTCCTGACTGCTGGTTTGTCACATAGTCAAATGTGTCCTGCTCAGCCCTCTGGTCTGCATGAGCACCCTTTAAACAGGACATTAGGATTGTGTTATGGTAAAGCATATATTATATATTACATCCAAAAACAGCATTCTCTCTTAATGAATAAACTCACTGCCATTTGTCTATGCACAAAAAGACACAATCACATATCTAAATCTGAATCAGCCACAAAAAAAAAAAAAAAAAGCTCCCTCCCCCCACAGTCTCAAAGCTACACCGAAACAATCTGACAACTGGTACATGCCAGGGTGAAGACAGGGTGACTGACAATGGATTATTCTGTGATGGCTGCCTATCCGTATATCCACAAAGGGTGCCTCAAATAGATTTAACCCTTTCTTATACCATATGTACCGAGGACTAGCCACTAAATGGGTGGAAGGGGACATGGAGGGGTGCATACCACAGACATGTTTATTAACCAGATTTGCCAACTCTCAAGCATTGACTATAAAATCTTTCAGTGCTTATTGAAGTTGAAGTTGAGCTTTATTATCATTTCAGCTACATACATGTTACACAGTACATAGTGAACTGTGGTGCTACATGTAACATTTAAACAATTAAACAAAGTTACATTCTGACAATTACACATTGTGTTATAAAATATCTAGTGACTTCCAGTTTGACTATACATTTGTTCAAACACATTCAAGTTTCACATTACCTTCTTTAACTTGGTTAATTAAAAAATCCTAAATATAAATCACAGAAAATAATGACCAGGTCACACCATAATGGTATCATTGCTTAATTCTTAATGAATATGCCTGGACCTGATAACACACCATAGAAATTGGATACGAACCTTCTGGAGGCGGGTTCATTGGGGTCATTAGTGAGACGGTCTTTTAAGATTTGGAGGTTGGGGTATTGAATGAAAAGCCTGTCAGTAAACATGGGTTGTGAAAGAGAATGTGTACATGATGCCTTCTCACATTACAAAACAACTGAACTGTCTCTTGAGGGGGGTGGTCAGAGAAGTCAAGCGTGGTCAGACACAAGACCTCACCACATCTGAAAAAAGTCCCAACATGTGAGTATGTGGGGTCAGCACCAGCTTGTCTGAACAGGATTAGGGCTGGTCTCTTATACAGTAGTGGCTAACTTTATATAGTTTATGTCTTCTTCTACTTCGTACTCACAGAATGGCAAAAATCACAAACAACCATCAAGTCAGATGTTCAGACGAAGATTCGCAATGCTTAAATTCAGAAATGCTTTGGCTGCATCCACAGCCATGACGCTGACAAAACACTCTGGTCCAATTTCCCTGACAGTTGCTGTAAAGCTGAAGGGTCTTGTGTGTCAGCCTTTTGCATATAACATGCCTTGGAAACAGGTACACACACACACACACACACACGGGGTCTATGAATAGATCACACATGGGCAATAGCCAATGCACAGGCAGACACAAACAGTTTAGCATTACTGTGCCGACAAAGAAAAGCTGGCAAATAAAAAGTTGCAAACATCAAGGCAAGAATCCCTAAGCATTTAAACTGGCACAGAAAGTGAAAAAAAACATAGCTGTAGTGATAGTGAAAATGAAAGGGTGAACAGAAATCCCCTAGTTGACCTGAACAGATGCAGGGTGAGTGTGGGAGTCCCCCGCTGCAACCCATTAAGAGCCATGGCCAACAAGCTTTGGTAATTATGCACATTTGCACAAATTTCACTGTTGATTTAGTAGCATTTTACATAAATCCAACCGCTGAGTCTGTGACTGTTGCTATAGTCTATACTTGCATGCCACTTTTTATCAATGGAGATGGCCAATTACAGCAATAAAACACAGTTTAATCTGATAAAAGCAAAAGGTAAACTCACTTTTCTTAGACATAAAGCCACACCAATATTTGAATGACTCATTAAAAAAATGTCATACATCTAAAGTCCTAACATCTGAAAAAAAATCTCCCGTTTACATTTTCCTATATGAATCTTTGCAAATGACATCCAAAAGGACCTTTAAATTGACTTCAAGGCAAATTAAAATAACCATGAACAAGTATTAAAACATTAACCATTGACATTACCATTCATTAAAAAATTCCAAAGTCTGCAGACGTTTGAGACTGTTGCTATGTAAACAAATGCCAGTACCCTCAGCCATGCACCAATCCCATTACCCAGAATTCTCTGAGGTTTATATAGACGGCAAGTCAGTGGGGCAGCTTCACTTACACAACACAGCGCAGCTGTTAAGTAACATGGGGTCCAGCAAGCCAAGCTTCAACATGATTGACATTCAGTGCCAGAAATTGCTCAACAGGCACCCACTAACAATGTAAACTCATGTGATGTAAAAAGAAAATGAAATAAAAACTTGTTTATTCTCTTCATAGATGTAAACGGGGGTTAAGCATGTAACATACACATGACTTTTGGATCGTATTACAAAATATTTTGCACTTAAGTAAATTACCTCTTTAATGAGCTCATCCTCGTCTTCTTGGTCTACGTGGAGTGCGGACACAGCACCCAGGCCATCGTCCATCATGTCTTCTACCCCTTCACCCATTCTAATGCTCAATCCTGAGGAATCCCCTGAACCTTCCTGTCCAGCGGCTCCACTCAATGGCCCCGTCTGTCCCGCTGCAGAAGCCAGGGGGCCGTGTTCACTGTGAACCAGCCAGGTCTCCAGCTGCATGGCTGGCACCTGCAGGCGGTCGAGGGAGCGCACCCAGCCCTGGAACTGGCGCATCATGAAGAAGCCATCCACGTCCACACTCTTAGGCTGGAGGCCTTGCCTGCCCAGAGAGTTGCGGAGGTCGTGGAAATGTGTCTGTGTCAGGCCAGAGCTTTGGCCCTGGATGATCTCACGGAGTGGGAGTAAGTAGGGGTCAACGTCTACTCGCACCCCACACAGGCTGAGCAGGATGGAAACCTGTATCAGGTCGTCTGCGAGGTACTTCTTCAGGCACATTTTTCAAAGGACTGTTAACACACATGACAAACATATGAACAATTCCAATGGCAACTCTGCACTCTGAAATCTTAAAGGCATTAAATAAGAATTTAGAGCTCAATACCATGTAGCCATTAAAATTGTATTAACAGAAAGAATCCCCCCAACACACACACACACACACTCAAGGCATGTTTTTATTTACAACAGACACCCAGGCTGACCTACTTCAAGACCCTGTTTGTCGATCATATGGCATGTTTTTGTCACGCTGTAACGCGCGTGCTGTAACCCGAACGTACCCCAGCGGTCCGGGGCGGGGTGGGGGCACTTTTACGAGTGACAACGCTCAGTGGGGTAAAAGGTCTCCGACGTGAATGCGTGCGTCTGGAGTAACGCAGAGCGAGTACGTATTTCTCAAGAAACGCCTTGCAGGAAAAAAGCAAAAGAGGGGACAGGTGTAGCCCAACATGCACTAGCAATGTACATTAACTATAACAAGGAAGACACTTTCACTGGCTTTCAGCTAAACCTAGTAAAAGCACATGGTTTTCGTAATAATGTAGCAATGATAGTAGTAATAATAATAACAATAAAAACATAAACAAGTCATAAATAATAATGTAAATTAAACTAAATTAAAACATACAACTGCAGAATTACATGCAGAAATCCTTTACCCTTGAAAGAGATCTTGACGCCAAAAATCTTGCGGCGCTTCGGGGTTCTTCGCGAACATATAAACCTCCGGTTCCACGTGAATCAGAACTTGACCCCGCCCCGCGGTGACGTCACACGTCCCGTTTCAGTTTCCCCTGCTCTGCTGTACAGAGGTGACGGTCCCCGCCATGACACGCAGCGTACGCGCCGGCCGCGCCTCTGTCCGGCGCGACACCCCGTCATTGCTCGACGTGACAGTCCTCGGTTTCACGCAGCTGTAGCCTACAGAGCAACAGGTGGCATCACAATGACTGCCATCCGAGCTGGCCAATCCAAAGCCGTTCGGTAGCACACGCCATGCAATCAAGGCTAAATTAATTAGTAAGTAAATTAAGGTGCTTGGCCGAAGAGATATTTGCAGATAAAGTTCTGCATTATTTTAAGGATTAAATAAAAATGATACAGTTTAAAAGGATTGCTAAGTATTAACAACAAAGTCGATTATAATTATGAAAACAAATTTCCTAGAAGTTTATAGAAGTACAATTGTTGCATCAGCTTTCTGTCTGGTTATATTTCAGTTTAGGTTGTGTACTATTAGGTAATCAGTCATATTAAATTATAGCAGTTTATGATCAGCAATTACATATTTTAATAGGAATGGGGATGGTGTAGTTTGATGTAATTAAACCGTGGCAAATATGAGCAAATGCTTGGCCAAGAACTCGATCTTTTGCTAATAATAAATAGTATGATTTTGCAATTACATCATTTAGCTTTCTTACGAAACACACGTTTAAAACGATCCAACCGAACAAAACCTACCGGTTGTTAAAGGCCACACGTCCTTTTGAGATTTTTGTCAAACCCCAGGTCTGCTACTAACGCCATTTTGGCTCGTTAAACGACGGGAATAACACTAGCTGCATGCAATTGCATAGAGCCAAAATGGCGCATCATGGTGCTCAGTTTCTGTTAAGCCAATTCACCGCTCTGGCCCGCCCACTTGTGAGTCATAGGATCCTGCGAGGTCTACTAGACAGCTCAAACCTGTCCACGTCAACACTGGAACGCCACTATGGACTCCGCAGCTCTGGTAAGTCTTATGAACATACGTGACTGGTTCGGATAATGCAAAGTCTGAGCGCGCTTTTGCGAGCGCATCCTAACATATTCAGATGCTTGTTTTTTTATGATCCTACAGTTCTTCTCAACATGGAGTTCACAGGCTAGGTGGCTAACTGGGAGCAGATATTTTAAGGAATGCATTGCTTTTGACAAAATGTTGCATGCTAACAATTTACTAGTATACGGTGTTTGCATGTGAACGCCTGTAACTGGATTTGCTACGTGGTTGCCTTTAGCGCACTTTACACATTTTGCGATTTAAACGGTGTCACATAACTCTTCCAACTGTTGTCAGCAAACCGAAAATGGCATCGCCTGTAAGTGAAATGAAGAATCCAGGAATAGGTGGGGAACGATTGGTGTCGCGGGGACATAGAAAAAGTTATTTGACCGAGCGGGGATTAGAAATTGCAGGCCATCTGCTCGCAACTGTGTGGGACGTGGATGCCACGTCCTCGATGTGCTTCCCGCAGCTGCTGGAGTTGCGCGCTGCTCGGATTTTGGGACTTTGACTTGTTCATTCTGCTGATTAATCTTTTTTTTCTTTATTACCCCTCCGCGTCTGCTTATTTAATTCAACAAATGACGATCAAACCTAATTTTTTTAATATTTAGCAAAATTAAAAGCATTGCCGTTTGTCAAATTTAAAGCTGTGCTATCTTCCATTTATCTTGCCATTTAAACAGAAAATGTAAGCAAATGTGTCACTTTAAAAAAAAAAAATTCCTAAATGTTTTTTTTTTTCTGAATACGTTTTCATACCAGGTTGCTCTTTGACAGGGGGCGGAGTCACTTGCTCTGCCTCTCTCGTCCAGTGAAGCCCTCTTGTCCCCCCCCCTTTTGCGCTTTGCAACCCATATGCACTTGGAGTCCCTTTTGACGTCTGTTCCAGTTTTCCTGGCCCAAGTTCTGTGATACACTCAGGCTTTAAATCAGTTGTAGTCAGTGCATAACAGAACTTTGGCTCGGACAGACACACCAACGGCAACAAAGGAAAAAGGACGAAGCCGCCTTGATAGGAGAAGATGACTGTAGTTTTTCTTTGTTATGAAGGTCTCTCGATTTTTTTTATTTTATTTTTTTACTTTTTGAATCTTTTTGTGGTTTTCAGGAGCCTTCACTGTATACAGTGAAGGCCATCTTCATTTTGGACAATGATGGGAACAGGCTACTTGCTAAGGTAATACATTTTTTTTCAAAGATTTATTTTATCTTTGGTCCAGTCCCATATCAATCAAGTATGGACTTTGTCGTATCTTAACTGGTTAATATTCTTTTCTCAGTACTATGACACCGGACTCTATCCCTCCATGAAAGAGCAGAGGAGTTTTGAGAAGAACGTCTTCAACAAAACCCACAAAGCTGACAGTAGGTATTTCCAGTTTACCAATGTCAGCACCTTCCTTGCAGCCGGGCCGTGGATTTAGACCCACATTTTAGATCAGTGGCTAGCTTCTGCTCATCTTAAATGGCCATATTGGCTTAGGCTCTAGTCAGTGCTGGTGCCCATTGGTCACCTCCTCTTTTGTGTAGCTTTAGAGTATTCCTCCATCCTCCAGGGGCTGGAAGCTTAAGTTACTGCGTACAAAAGAGACAGAAACCTGTTCCTCGACAGATAACTCCCTCTGTGTTAGTGATACACGTTGCGGTTCTAAACATCAGCGGTTCCGCCTCGACTCCAGGTGTAATTATGACCCCCGAACCTCTCCTCCCCTATCAACGTCCTATAACTGGCAACACCCTTTATATCAGCCACGGTGTCATTTGTCATCAACACCAATATGATAGAGGGTCTTTTTTTTTTTCCCCAGTAAAGTCTTGTTTCCTGACCTCTCGTTTTTATCTTTCAGATGAGATTGCCTTTCTGGAAGGCATGACGATCGTCTACAAGAGCAGCATTGATATTTTCTTCTATGTCGTAGGCAGTGCACAGGAGAACGAGGTACAGTGGGAAACAGCCTGACGTCTGGCACTGCACCGCACTGTTCTTTGTTTGATGGAAATGGCTTCAATGCCGGGTTGCCCTTTTTGTTTGAGGCTCAACAAATGAAAGACTACAATTCATCTAGACATCCTTCTCCTACCCTCTAATTTAGGGCCTCTCCATTACAGCCTCAGTTTAAAATACAGCCTCTGCTTTTTATACACGCCTCCTCTCTTTTCGGATTCTCACCCTTCGCAATTTCACTTGGTCTTTCCCTGCAGCTCATGTTGATGGCGGTGCTGAATTGCCTGTTCGACTCACTCAGCCAAATCCTGAGGTGAGTTTGTTCCACACAAGGCATCGAGCTGGGGCGTCACTAACTGCGGTGCCGAAACTGCTGCTTTGCCTGCTGGAGCGGCCCTCATGCAACTCATTATCAAACTTTTAATGAGCTGAAGGGTGTGTGTGGGAGCCAGGAAAATATTAAGCTGTGTGCAGGGTGGGAGTTTTTCAGGGAGCAGTTTTCTTGCTCACTTTCACTTATTAAAAAATATAACGTTGTCATTGACTTATTATTAATAATCATACTTCTCTTGTCCACATTCATCTTCCTGAGTATTTTTCAAATGCACTGTTTATAAAACTTTGTCAGATGTCTGGACCACAATATTGTAATCAGAGCTCTGTTCTCTTTTTACTTTTTTATTTTTTGATATTTGAGTCTAAAATCACTATACAACAGCAGCTTGGCTGGAACGGCAACGGTTTCCATAGAAACCAATGCAGTATTGATGCAGGCAGAGAGTAAATGGGATCCCTTTTACACACACACACACTCACACACACACACACACACTTTTTCCTCCCCTCTTGTGCTCTGAGTAGTTTTCACTGTGACACACCCTACAGAGATAAAGGCACTAGCCATGTTTGCATGAGCACTACATTGAAAAACGGCGCAATGGCCGGATGCGCGCCACAGTGTTTGGTTTTTCAGGCCTGTACACTAAGTGGTGGAACACAATCAAGTTGTGTGTGTGTGTATGTGTGTGAGTGTGTAGAGAAGGGCAGGTGTATGCAAATGAGGGAGTCATCAGGACCTGCAGTGATTTAAACATTAAAAAAGGAGTCCATGACCTTCACAAGGCAATCATCATCTTTCACATGAACAGAGCATTTATTTCCCATTAGGCTATCGGCCCAGTATGTATGGGGAATCCCACCGTTATTGGGGCGCATTCATTATTCTGAGTCTGTTGTGTGAATGAGGGTGAGGGATGTGGTTGTAAAGCGACTCTGTTGCCACCCCACAGGAAGAACGTGGAGAGGAGGTGTCTGCTGGACAACATGGACGGAGTGTTTCTGGTAGTGGATGAAATCATTGACGGGGGGTAAGAGCTGAGGACAGGAGCTTTATTTACTCTGACAGGCTGTTCCTGAAGTAATAACTGCTTTATACCTTTTACATTTCTTATGAGCATATGGCACAGATCAGTCAAGCACACCCCAGTCGATGCCTAGCTTTTTGCTGCCAGTTTTGCTCTGACACATCAAGGCATGGACTTCAGTAAACCTCTGAAGGCACCAAGCAAATCCTTGAAGTCCTGTAAATTATGAGGAGGATTAGACTCGTTTTACCAGCACTTGCTACAGATGCTTCATTGGTTAGAGATCTGGAGAATTTGGAGGCCAAGCCAATGCCTCACCATCAACAAATACTGTTTAGGTGGGTGGTATGTGTCAAAGTTACATCTAAATGAATGGTGCGACCCAAGATTATCTTCTTGCCATCTTGCATTCTGGTGCCATTTCTTCCCCAGCTAAGCAAAATACAGATGACCGGCCATTGAGATGAGGAGTCATCAGACTAGGCCACCTTCTGCCATTGGTCCATTTTACAGTTTTGATGCGCACTTGTCAATTGTAGCCGCTTATGGTGCTTTTCATCAAGCTAAAGTAGTTCTTCCCCTGGCCAGCCTGTGAACCTGTAGCTGGTTTACCTTTCCTTCCTTGGGCCACTTTTGTTGGCTCCTGGCAAGTTGCTCAAACCTTTACACTCAACTGTTTTTCCACTTCAACGACAAAATGTTTACTTGATTCTTCATTACAGAATGAATTACAGAGCCAGTTGTCATTGTTACAAGACAATGAATGTTCTTTTCTTATAAGGTTATGGCTGATTGCTGACAGCATGTCATTTTTTATTGCAAATCTGTGGTTATTTATTGATGCTATGGATACGGCTGTTGCATAGACAAGAACACGCTTGCTCTGTTGCCAGGGTTATCCTGGAGAGTGACCCCCAGCAAGTTGTGGAAAAGGTCAACTACAGGGTAAGAGTCCCGCCAGCAGCCTGTTTTTCCTCCAGATGCTTCTCTCGTCTGAAAGTGTTTGCCTCCACCATGCCAGGCTGGCTCAGAGCAGGCTTTTGGCTTCGTCCTGCTTGACTACATCACTGGTAACATGGAAGGACAGGTGAACAAGAGCCAGCACGCTTAGTCCTTCCATGCAGGGAGGGATGACTTGGGTGAGAGGAAGAGAGAGAAGGGGGTGAACATTTATAAAATAAAAAAATAAAAAAAACAGCGGGACACCCACAACAGGTAACTGCATGGTGTGAGAGCATGAGCCTGCAGTGTGATATGACAGGAACACTCACACTTACTCAGGTACTTAAGGACTCACAGAAGGAAGTCATTGAACGTCAAACAAAGCTTTTCGACACAAATTTATTCCCTTTTCTGAAAAAAAAACTGATTGTGGCGCTTGGCTTCTAAACTAATTAAATATAAAAATTAAATATAAAGAGATAACAACCCTTTTGTATCCCTCCACTCTTATTACATAGTAATTTTCAATTAGAACTGCCTGTTACTGCCTCATTTTCCCCTGCCTAAATGCATAGATGTATACTTCTTGCTATGTACTTGTGTATTTATGTTTTTGTTAAATATATTAAAATGGCGGGTGTTATCGGGGTGTCCTCCTCCTTCTCTATAGCGGACAATTCGGCTTGCAGAACTCAGTTCCAAACGAGAAAATTTCGATGAAATTTAAGTTGCCGGGGCAGCTATTTGTGTGAGGTGGTAGTAGCCTAGTGGGTAACACACTCGCCTATGAACCAGAAGACCCGGGTTTGGAGTCCCCCTTACTACCATTGTGTCCCTGAGCAAGACACTTAACCCTAAGTTGCTCCAGGGGGGACTGTCCCTGTAACTACTGATTGTAAGTCGCTCTGGATTAGGGTGTCTTACAGCATTTATCAATGTAAATGTGTGCCTGGTGACAGAGGGCACTACTGATATTTGGCATGTTAGGCTCTGGTATGTTAGTTGTGTGCATATTTTAAGGTATGTCTTGAGTTACAAATAAGTATGAGAAGTTATTTCTGTTTTCAGTCCTGGGGTCTTCTCTTGTTTTATCTTGAACAGGCTGATGAAAATCCATTGTCAGAGCAGAGCGTGGCGCAGGTGAGACACACACAAAGACACACACAAGCAGCAGCATTCATCTTCTTTATCTTAAAAGCATCAAATTCTACGATTCTTTTTCTTGTTCCCTTATATTTTATATTATATTGTGGAATGCGTTCTTTGAAATGCATGGGTTTATGCATGTGCTGTGGCTGCATAGGGGATGTCATTAACTGGTTTTTATTGATCACTTCATAACAGAATATCAATAAAGACTTACACCATTATATAATAATGTTAAGGAGTATAGTTAATTCTGGAATAATGGCAGTTGACTTGGGTGATATCTGACATCCACATGACCTTGTCTATTGTCTCCTCGGTGGGAGTGGCAGGAATGGATGACCTGGGTGCATACTCTGTAGTAGGTGATTTAGATGTATTTAAATTGAGCCACAGAGTCTGAGGTTATGAACCAGAGGATGATTGCAGAGCACACACATGCAGAAAAGAAAATAAAGTGACACATTGGGAAATGTGAATGTCTTTCACGTTTCTGGTTCTTTTAGCATTTTAATCTTAACTGTTTTAATATTGTGCTGGTTTATGTCTCGCATCGCACTAACTCCTCTCTTAAACGTTTTATACAGCACATAACAGAAAAGCTGGCTCTGACTACCACTGTAAGTGTGCTGGCTCACCATTCTTTTGCTCTCTGTCTCTCGTTCACTGTGTCTGGGTCCAGGTTTTGTTCTTTTGAGGCAATGCTCGGATTTGTTTTTTGTTTTCTCTGCTGCTTCAAACTAATTTTTCAATCAGTTTTGATCAGTACATTCTGTAGATGATGCGCTCAGATGTCCTGGAATATTTAATAACACCTGAAAAGAAATGTCTGCAATAATTTGCATTATGAGACCAGTGTGATTTATGAAAATAGCAGCTGTGGTAAATATTTATAATATAATAACATAATTTGGCGGACGTCGCAAATGAATGCTTGCATGTGAGGGATGGAGCATTTCCTTAAGGTTTCTGGAGCTCGAGGCTAGACGGTGCAATACTGGGTTCCACGCGCCCTCTGGTGGTCATTTTTAACTTCGTGGTTTCTTACGGGCCTTTTCATGACGTCATTGGTGCGCAGGCACCGTTTTGGAGAAATGCCATCAATCTTGACCTATTGGGTCCCCTAATCGAATCGATGTACAACCTTTTTATTTTATTACAGTACGTAATGTTTAAGATTAAGGTATTTGTTTATTGATTTGATTTATTACACTTCTGTTAACAAATTAAGCAATACATATTCCAGATTTCTGAGTATAATCCAGTAGGGTATATAAAGCCATCAAAGAAATAATGGTCATTTTGTAAAACTGTATCATATCACTTGCAATATATTCTATATATTTATGCTGTATATCCATATGTTGTTGTTTATTTTTTCCAGGTTTTGCAGTCTGCAAAGGAACAGATTAAGTGGTCAATACTGAAATGACCCTAAAAAAGATGGAAATTCCATCTTTATAACAGGGGTCAATAAGTTAAAACTATGCAGTTTAATAGGTAAAAGGGAATTATGGCAAATGTATATATGTATTTATTATTTTCAAAACGTTTGTACCAAAATCTATAGAGTATTGTTCAGGTCTGGGGCTTCAAAGATCTGGATTGCGTATTTCTGTAACTAATTTTTGGGAAGGTAAGTTGCCTTAAACTGGGGCTCTGAATTAACTGCAGTTCTTAACAGAAACTATTAGTAGACAAAAGGAAATGTTTTTAAATGTTTGTAAGGTCATTATAGAGTCAGTCCACTGTGGTCAAAACCCAAATACATGTATTAGTGTACTGAATTATCGACAGACTATGTTTACCTAAAGTGTATACTCTGTATATTACAAAGCACAATTACTATATAGTCTGTTTCAGTAAATCAACCTTGTGAGGTCACCAAAGAGACAAAGAGTCTTTTTGTCCTTTAACTCATTTTATGCTTTGGAGTAGGTTTTTTTTTTTCAAATTATTGACAAGGTTTCAATTGTTTTAGTGCTTGTTGCCCAAATTAAGCATAGTAATTTAGCTATAGATACAGGCTTGTTTCTGTTAAATGAGATCGCTAGCGTTCTAACAAGAATGGGCTAAATTATATTTATGTTCAAAACAAATATGTATTTTGTCTAAAATAAATGTGATTTTGTAGAAAAAGTGTCCTGGAGCATTTTTTTTCTCAAGCGGGTGAAACAGTTTTGGCCAATCAGGGTTGAGATTTCACGAAGGGCGGCAGCGCGCGTTGCATTTAGTTAATATTAATAAGGTCGCGAGGGCGGAATCTTTTCTAATTGGAGGATTACGGACAACGTCTGTGACGCAGCCGGTAGGACCACCCCCACACACCGTGGGCCAATGGATAGCCATGTATGTTGCCTGTCTAATGTGATTGGCTGGGCCTAATATAGGGCGGAGTTGTCGTTACCGGCTCAAAATATACTTTTACATTGATGCCTTTGCCGTTAATCTGTTACATATTTTTTTCATTATATTTTTATATTAAAAAATTGCCAATTTATAGACTAATCGAAAATTGTATTGTTTGGTTCAATAAAACTTCTACAACTATAGTTGTTATATATATTATACTTCGTCTGCGTTATTGGTCTACATCTACATGTTTGCCATGTATTTAGAAATGAATAGATTGATCAGTTAAGCCATTTGTGCTGATTTAAGTTGACTACCATCTTCTCTTTTGAAAAGAAATTATTTTAAGGATGTGACTGGCAAACAAGATATCACAAATTAATGTGCACTTTGATTTATTAATAATTTATTAATCAAATTATTAATTATTTTTTATGTATTAAAAAATGCACAAATGAGTGTTTATTAGTCTTTATTACTCATTATTAGTGATTGTGGACAGATCTTTCACCCCTTTGACATTTGAAAAGCACTTCAGAGCCATGTATGCCTACTCAACCCAGCCTAAGAACACCGAAAATTTTTGTTCACTTTTGTCCACCAGATGTGGGCTTGATGGTGGGATGGGACCTATAGTACAGTCCTGACAACTACAGGAGTGTGCATCACAGAGCAGTTTAAACAAACACATCTATATATACACACACATCTTAGATACCTAAAAAGGTTAATCGCCTTAAGGGTTTACCTTTTGTATCATTTCAAACCCAACACATGTAAACTACATTATTTTACTTATTTTGTAACTCAAGGCTGCGTACATGTACTTTTCGGCCGTGGTGCTGACAGTGTGTTCACCAGGCATGCGCTGCTTGGTTCTGTCTGCTACACATGGCCGTCATGAAGGGTTGTCGCCATCTCCCGGTTGGCATTGAGCACTACAACAATAAACCCTGAATCAGAGATTTCTGATCTAATTTGCACCATTACCCATTGCTTTGTTTTCTGGATACTCTTTTCTGTGCCCCTGTCACTCCCACACTCTCAGATCACATTTTACATTCGCGTGCGACAGCAACATTTCTCCATCACCAAAGGTCAAACTGCCAGAATGTCGTGCCGGAGCGCCTCACCGCTCAAAGCACGATGAAAGCAGTGGAATGGTGAAGACAATGGGACCGACATGCGCTACGCATCCTCAGGAAGTTTGCTTTCAAAGCGTACAGCAGGTTTTATTAAGCGCCCCTTCTCCCCATTTCCTTTTGTCACACATCACTCGAAATGAAATGCAGCTGTGAAACTGTGTTACATAGACGGTCTCTGGCAAACTGGCAAAGCCATTGTCAAGTCCAGAGCTCATGCGGTGGCAAATTTACACACAGTTCTTGGCTTTATTCACAGCGTGTATCGACGACGCTGAAATTCTGAGGCCCATTACAAAAAGAACCCCAGCATTTATTACCTCTGTACATGTAATTATATTTAGTGTCATAGCAGGAGGCCTAGTGGCTTTCGAGTAACTAAGATACCGTGTGAATGCATGTTGCGTAACAGGTGCATCATTGCAGACTTTAGCCCATCTGTTGCTAAGCACAGTTTGTCAGCCACTCATTAATCAGCGGTCCGATTCTGTTGGCCAGATGTTATATGGAAGGTGGGCCGCTGTCTGCATGGCGCCGTAGAAGCACATGAGAAGAAGAGGCTGTGAGGCAGAACAGCGTTGTTGGGGTTTAGTTCTTCCTTCATACCAGCGTTTAAATGTTCAGGGTATGATAACAAGTGATCAAGTACGGCATTGTACAGCAATCAGCTATTTAGCTCTTCCAAAGAAAAATTTTTTTTGGATTTACGGCATTTTGTGTTGATCAGACGAACTTATACAGCGAGACTTGCAATAAGGGTGTCTTGCTTGGGAACACAGTGGGCTTTGAACATGTCACCCACGCTGCCACGACTGAACTCAGCGACTTCCACCCGCTAGCCACTGTTTTCAGACCTGGGCTGCGTGTCCTCCTCAGAGACACAGTGGTAAGCAGGAGAATATTTAAGGATTTTTTTTTTGATTGATGAACACTACTGTGTCCATCTTTCCACGGTTCCTGGAAGCTATTTCATGTGAGCTCGGTTAGGACGCAGAAGAGAACGGTGAGCTGCCGTGACGTAAATCCACCCGCTGGCGTCCGAACCGCGCCGGCCGCGGAGCTCCGCTCTTTATAAGCCCTGCGATTTACAAGGCGCCTGTGATTGGCCGGAGACGGGACCCTCGGCTCGACCCGACTGGTCGGCGGGTTGACGTTGATCGATTGGCCTGCTGCTGATTGGACCACGAGCCTGTGACGCGATCTGAAGAAGGGGGCGGGGCTTGGGAAGCAGGAGGGGCGGGGCGGCCCGTGTCGATCTCCAGAAACAGACAAAGAACACTCGGGACGTCAGGTTCTGCTGTCTGTACGTAGCATATGGCGCATCAAATCAAACAAAGAAAGACACGTGGCATACAGGATTTGTTAGTTTATCTAAAACCATGCCCTTCCTTTACAGTATTTTTCATGGCTCGTCACCATGCGAGTGAAATTGGCAAATTAATTTGACAAAATACAAACTAAAAATGATCCCAAACCTAAAGAAATAGACTGTGTTTTGTCACGGCCTGCCCTGGAAAGCTAATTAGCAGGAAATTGCTAATCTGTCCAGAAAGCGCCCTGCGTGTTTACAGTAGCTCAGTTTAATGATCCCGATTCAGCTCATTAATGTCTGAAATGTCATTATATGAAACGTACGCTTGACCTCGATGTTTTTTCCATGTTTCTATGAAAGCCAGACGCCGGGGCAGCTGAGAAGCGGAGACCGTTCCACGATGCTGGCATGATGTTGCCATGTTCGCTTATAACACGCCACTTTTACGTTAACCTAAAGTCATTCGTAAACATACGGGCAATTCCAATATTTTTTTAATTGTTGAAGAGAGTGTTAATAAATTCATCAAGTGACTGGATTCCATTGACGGCAATCTTTATCGCTGGATTTTTTGGAGAACCCCATTCCGCCCCTCGCGAGATCTGGCAACCCATGGAAGCGGCGAGCCACTCGTGGCTCCTGCTTCATGTCAATCGCGGATCCGTCCGCCAAAACCCGCGTCCTTCAGTCAGCGCCCGGAGAAGCACATGGTCCACGGGACCCGTCCAAACCCTGGCGTGCCGCACCGGCCATTTCAAATAAACAGGCGGGGCCCGTTCGGCGCTGTGAGCTCCGCCATCTGGCCAAACAGAGCCGGCGCGAAATGAATGAACTTTGCCCAAAACAAATAAACTCTTTGACGTAACGTTAACCCTGCGTCGCTTACAAATGGGGGAGAAATGTCGATTTATCCTCGCGGAGGGTAAACACCGCGACGGGCGCCTGCAAAAGATCCCGCGGACCAAGAGTTAATAGCGTTAAAAACAGGAAAGCAATCAAGCACAGGACGTGATCGGGTTTTAATATAATAGCCTGGAAACAAACGAAGACTTCACATCACGTTTTTTTTTCCGCAAACCGCGGTTTCCGGGTCACAACATCGTCACACCCGAGTCTGCTTATAATGAATATGAGTGAATTTTGAATATTGATTTTGAGGGTTATTGAGGAGACCCGTGTGCTAACATTCACTAGTATATCATTACTGACGTGAGCCTACTGTGTGCGACTTCTGTGAAAGATTTATTAATCGAACATAACATAAAATAAATATTTTCATTTTCTAAGGACTGATGTATATAAAAGTGATACGAGCTTTAGCGTAAAAGTTGAGTCCACATCGTCCACCTGCAGTATTTGTTCAAGATCGGTGGGTGGCGCTACAGTACAGGTCTGAGGTCAGAAGAGGCCATTTCATTTCATCACCCTTTATTACAAATTTATTACAAGGAATCCCTTCTAAATTTGAGAATGGGTGATATACAGCAGGTCTACAAGTAATATTTATAATATTTTTATAGATATTTTGGCATTGGGCCCAGGACCTGCCCTACCCCACAACATTACTTGTGTATAAGGTCCACTTTGCTTGAGGTTCCCTGCTACATTTTCCAATTTCACATTTCCATATGGTTTTGTTGGACATGAAATGAATGTCGGAATAGTATAAAAAGATTTATTTAAAAATATACTAATTTATGATTATTCTTCACATCATCCTTTCATATCTCTGATTTCCTTTCCTACAATGTTTACATAGAAATTGTTGGTGATTAGCAGTGAATATAGCAGAGTGGTGATTTGAAAGTAAATATTAGTGTGCTAGAAAGTGGAGAAGGGATTGGTCGAAACAGAAACTGATCAGAGAGAACAACAGAACCCTGAGCTGTGCATGTTGCGCTCACACACACTAGGTGGAGCAGGAGCTGGGTCACGCCTGAAAACATCTGTTATTTGTTCACATGAATCACTACAGGACTGATTGACGGCACTGGAGCCCCACCCCTTATTGGAGAAGGGGGCGGGATCTAAGCATTTACTAGCCTCATTGGTGTGACACCATGGGTGGAGGCTGGAGAGGGCAGGGCTTCTCGTGGCAGCCTGACTACATTGTTCCCACGTTAAAGCAGAATTGACATCGCTGACATTTTAAAGACAGCTCTATTCAGCAGCCGTCAAAGTCCAGTCTCTGTATCTGCTGCGCAGAACACTTGTGGGACTGCTCTTGTCTCCAAGTGATCCTGTAATCAGTGAAAGTGATTCGGGGCCTTTCAGTTTCAATCAGGCGTCCAAGAAGTAATGCTCTTCATGACAGCAACGTGTGGAAGGATTATTCAAACAGATACGCACATGTAGCTTACATGCATGGCCAGAAAAAAGGGGGAGGAAATGGGTGGTGTTCACAAGGTGGCGTTCAAACTCATGTATGAAACACTTGGCTGTGTTCTGGAGCAGAACCAGCTCAATGTTTGTTCTTGCTGAAGCTCTTTGGGGTCCTTTTATATGTGTTTCTGGGCAATATTAAATGAATGACAGTGTTTAATGAAGGAAGGTTTGAATTTCCAGCTACCTTTGCTCCAGAAAGTAGGGCTTTGCCCTTTAGCCTTACAGATACTCACACAGACATGGCGTGAAATTAATGATTCCCTCTTAACTATACCGCTTTTGTCCCATTCCTACTACGATGTCTCCTGACTTTTTTTCTGTGGAAAAAAATGACCTTTAGCATTTCATGCTTTGTTGATGATCCAGCTCTTTTGAGGGCGAGCAAAGCAAGAAGCGCCATACTTCCTTAACATTGCCAAATTTCTTCCAAAAGGTTGTGGTATACAGGATAAACTGTATGTAATCTGCTTTGCCAACTCTATCATGTATCAATTATTCAACTGGCACAAATGAGAGGTCCTACCTATTTTTTCATCGAGCAACGTCTGCATTATTACACATTTTTTACGTACAGCATGTTGTTGGGGGGGAATGATAATGTCAAATCAGATCAGAAATATGATGCTGAAATGAACAAATTCACTTATCCGATACCCTTTATTATTTACAACATGTTTGTAACCAACTAACTGAGCCTCATGAATTAGATAGTTACTTAATTGATCTCAAAAAGAAAATCCAAAGGGAAATTATACACCATTTTGGGTCTAAAATGTTTTGCATGTCTCATTTGCTTCATAACATCAAAACGTAGCCATGGGGAATTAGAAGATTCTGGTTACATTACTCTTACGGAACGTTTTGATAGTGAAATGAGTGCAGGCTAAGTCTTCTTTGCAAAATATGGTCCACGCTTGTTGTATCTTATGATAAAAAGTTATGAGCTGCTTTTTAAGGTCACAGCAACCGCTACTCATTTACATTTACTGCAGCCACTGAGCGTCAGCTGCTGTGGTCCTCAGGGAAGTCGGCAAAAACCCACCTGTCACAGCGAAGTATGGATTTTCTGTAGGACACACCTGTAATCATTTCTGTCACGGTCATCATTTTGCAATTGTTTAATCACTGCGGTGGTTAAGGTTGATCGGCGCTTTAACTTTAGCTCCATAATGTCAAGCCCCTTGATGTTGCTACTAGGACCCTACATATTAGTAGAACTTCACTGTGTGGTAAATGGAACCTCGGCACTGATTTCCTCAGCATTCCTCTGCAGGTCTTTCAGGCAATAGGGATCATTGGGGTGCGAGCTGGTTCCAGTGCCAATCCATAGTTGTACTACATCAATTTAGTTAAAAATGGCAAAACTATATAATTCTAAATTTACCTCTTATGACATTATGGTTACATGTGGTTCTGTGTTTTATTTAATTAAACAGCTAAACCTCATCTTTTATATAGATATAATGTCATTAAGTTCTTAAAAAATTATTAAAATCTAAGCTTCCAGATGGAGAAGGAAGGACAGTCAAGTGCATGACAATATGCCAATACCTTAGACTGAAAATCACAAGAGCAGCACTTAATAACCATCTCTCGACATGCTGAGAGGATCACTTAATAAGGCACATAATCATATGAGGGAGGTGAGACCTGGAATGACATTAAATCAATCCAGCCTCCATTCCTCCACCAGTGGCTGCAGGCTCCTGTGAGTTATGGCTGCCGGGGTTCTCCACTGTCCTGTTCTCAGCCCTCTGGCTTCTCCTCTCCACCCAAAATTTATCCTTATAGATTTAATTCATTATTCTTCCTCTCATTGACCACGCCTGATGGATCTGACAAGGCTCGTTACGCCATGATTCTTTATGGCTCCAGAGACAGAAGAGTGCAGGCGATTAAGGATGAGGAGAAGGATGGAAGGGGATCGATGGCACACGTGTTCAGATGACAGGAGAAGGTCCGTTGCTTAATAGTGAGTCGCTAGTGAAAAAGCTTGGAAATAACAGCTTTTACCAGGTTGCATTATCCTATTAGTGGTCTGGAAAGCTTTTGAAGTGGCACTTATTAATGCATTAATGGGTATAAAATTGCTTTCTGAAGTGAATTTCTCCAACAACAGATTTAGCAGAAGCAATGTAAAAGATATAAAATATTTGAAACTAACTAACCCCAACTCAAAGCAGTGGGAAAAAAGCTATATTTACACACCATGCCACACAGGGTCATCAGCCACATGTGTGGATGCCATTTCTGCCAGACCATCCCTTAAGAGGGCAATTTGGTCTAAGATTAGGTTTAATCTACATCACTGAAACTGCCCATAAGTGTTTCAATATTTGTTAGTCTCAACCCTGATTGTCAGACTTTAAACCACCGTGATTTGTTTTTCCATCCTGATTGGAATCAGAGATTTTCTGATTTAGGGTAAAAACATATTTACAATGGCACTGGCATGGGTGCCTAAATGCTGCTAGTTCAGTAATAATAGTGCTACAACATACTGCAGAGTAGACAATTACATGCATCAAAGTGCAGCCATGCAGTTTAAATCTTTAAGAATTATATTTTTATATTCTTTTAAAAATGCTTGTCTAAGGTGAGCTAGAATACAACAAAACTAGGGCATGTTTCTCATCTGCTGCATCAGTTTCAGTTTCATCAGATCAGAAAACCCTTGTTTTAATTAACATAACTTTACAACACCTCTAATTATATTTTTATGTTCCCAATGTTCTTATTTAATATTTGTTATTTGGTTTGGTTACATTCACAGGAAAATAAAATTAAAAAAAGATGGGAAAATGGGAAAAAAGACAATCATCTGCCAGCCTAATGGTAAATTCCTGTTCAGCAACAGGAATAACCGCCACAGAATCAAAAATAGAAACTGTCCAAGCCATTTCATAAGAGGTGAGCCAGGGGTAATTTTCTGTGAGTTCAAATTTCTGTGAGTTTGTTCTTGCAGGTCTTTGGTCTTCAACAAGCAGAAGACAATGCATCCATGCATCTTCTAGGCTGACTGCAACAATAAGATTGAACCTGACACATCATTCCACATGGGCCCTCGCTGTTAGTCAGCGCAGCATTGTGGCTAATCAAGGGTATGCCACGCGATTACAATAAATCTCTTCCCCTGACGGCTCGGAGTAAATAAAGAAACCAGCCGCGATCCGGATCTGCAGCCAAGTCCAAGGCTGGAGACGGGCAAGAGAACGGCCCTGTCATTCATCAAGCCGGGACCTGCCGGGACCTGCCGGGCCTTTCAATCTCCCTCACACTCTCCAGAAACACCACCACTGATTGCGTTTAATGTCAAACACATGGCCTGGCTGAATTTTCCCACCACCGGGTGAGAGGCGCCTGGCTTCATCACAAAAAAAAAAAAAAAAAGCAACTGTAAATCAAACTTTTCTGGCATCTGAAGCATTTTTCTGTGTAATATCATTTCTCACATCTACTTCTACTGCGAGAAGAGGAAAAGCAAAACACACAAATTGAAAGAAATGTTTTTGTTGGAACCTTGAATGTGTATGTGTGTGTTTTTGTGTGTGTTTGAATGTGTGAGTGCATTTGAGTTTGTGACCAATGTCACATCTTTTCATGCAAAATCCTGACTCAGGGATAAGCGGCATCCCTCTCTCTGCCCTTCTCTCGCTCTCATTCATTCACTCTTCTCATTCAGTGCTGTGGAAGGCCCTTTCGTGGGCTGCCCCAGGTCACATTTAACCTGGAAGTGGTCTGATTGGGCCAGGGGTCACTTTGTGAGGGGACTGAACGCCCCCTCCCAATCCCATCCATCAATGTCGCACCATTATTAGAGCTATTATCATCAAAGTCAGAATGTGAATTATAGCAAATGCAAAAAGCAACGCTGCAGAGACGTCACCGTGACCCGTGCCAAATGACAGAGAATCAGAGTGTGACCTCAGAGGTGACATCAGCGCCACTTTTAATACAGATGACACAAAGCAGAAAGCAGAATGGAATCATTTTTGCAATAATTTGCCATAAAACTTTTCCTTAGAATAAAACAAATGCTATTATTCATGCATGCCATGTTCTCCATCAATCCTGAGTCTTGGAAATCTCCAAACAACATCTTGCGACTGAGCTTTGAATTATAAATGTGAAGATCGAAAACATAATCATGCAACACAATGGGATGTTTGTGTTTCTTGGCAGTTTTTTAGGGCGTGTGCTACTGTTGGTGTTGTGTTGTGTAGCTGGTGGGAAGCTGGAATGTCTGTGCTCCACATGGTTCTTGGTGTCTGAAGTCTCTTTCCTCTGTCTCCTGGTGTGAGAGTTTTTATTTTTTATTTTTTACAGTAGCCGCCCAGAACAGCAAAAAAAGCCGCGTTGCATTATGTCTCGCTTCACTGTCAGCCGCCCGTTTTAATGTGACACGAATCCAGAGCAATCATTGTTGCCCCTTTTGAAAATCAACTCATGCATATTCATGAGGGGACGGAAAACGTGCCACAGCAGAGACGGCACGCAGAAATTAAGAGCAAGAAAGAGTGCCGACGCAACAGGGGGCCAATCTGAGAGACAGACCGTGGAGCACGTTCAAACCACGAGCCTTCAGTCTGTCTGTCACCGCTGTGTGTGTGTGTTCATGATGCACAGCGGGTAGAGAGTTGGCTCGTGCATGCATGAGCACACACACACACACACACACACAAAGTCACAAAGACATTCGCCCAAACACAGACAAGGACTGAACTGATTTTCTTAAATACTTTTACAGATGTATGTCTATGTTGCCAGACGTGTGATTTGATTTTATTACACAAATTAACATCCTCTGTACGGGGGCATATAGAATTAAAATACACTTACAACTGGCATGATGTTTTCTACTTGTACCACAAACAAAAAAATGTGCCACTTCAAAATGCTACATTTCAGAAAATCATGTTGTATAATACTTGTCATAGAGCAAGTATACAATTCAGGTGCTTTTATATGTGAAAATATACAGATATACAGATTAAATTGGATTGAAGTGAAATAGCGTAATAGTAGAATCACATTTTATTATTAATAAAAAACATTGCATTGCTTTGTGATAGTTCATGATTTGAAACATTGTATGTATGTATAACCAATTGTGTTCAGGTGAATGTATGTGTATTTCCGCGTGTACCTCAGCATGAGGCATCTTTGTTTTTCCCAGGTAACGTTTTGTATGAGCTTTTTTGTCTGCACTGGAAACCTCGTCCATTTGGTGCCTGGCAAAATAGCCCTTCCAACCGGGTTCTGGGAGTGAATGTCAAAGGTCAACTCTGACGCCCCTGTATGGTCAATCAAAACCCACTCACTGCCACAAAGCCAGCCTCTCTCTTTATGACCCAATTTATAAAATCACTGTGTGGCACAGGAGAGGGAGCACGAGATGTGCCTCTGTCATCCCAATCCCCTGTTTTTCAATTATCTGAGGGGCTGCGGGGGCAAGGCTTCAATTTTCTTTCAAGTGGGGGATGGCGGCATGTAACCTTATCTTATTTTTGTTCTGGGGTAGTCAGTACACTGGCTCCCTGCCTGTCAGTGGATCCAAGGTTTGCCGGGAATCAAATCTCGAGATACGGGCAGACATGTGTGACGTGGGCAGGCGGTGGTGGCCGGGGTGTGCTGAGTGTGTCCGAGAGCCGGGGACCCAACGAAGGTCAATTGCTTTGCAGGTCCCAACATGTATCCCTTTGAGTAAACAATGCATGTCAATGGATTATCAATATGACTCCTTATGCCGTGTCAGACCAGCTTAAGTGTGAAAAATATGCAGCGAAAGGATCGATGGCCAATCCCCAGTCAGATCTATGGCTGTCTGTGTGCTTTATTGAGTTTGAGAGGCTGTGCGAGGTTGACAGTCTCTCTAGAGAACGACTCAAAAGCTGCAGTAATTAAATTCAACTGTTGTACATAAATCTTCACAGAAATTTGAAATACGTTTTGCATTGTACTTTTGCAATCTTTACATCTTTCTCTAACACTGGAAAAGTAAAACAAGAGGTTCAGATGGTGAAATTTGTCCACTTAGCCCTTTACCACTTTACAGAAGTCAGGAAACAGAGCAAAGAGGACAACAGAGTGTATCCCAGCAATCTGCGGGCAGGGACAGCAGATGGAGGGTTTGGTTTTGTGAACTTGCTCCATACTATGTGCTAATTTCGAATCTTTTAAATACAGTCGAGGAGCTAAACATTAACAATTCAATCAGGTCTGCATTGAAAATGACTAAAGGCCTTCCTGCAAAGGAAATGTAAAAGAACAAGGTTGGGAGTTCAAGTCCCGAACTGCCAAGGTCCCCACACACTGCTGCTTGGGTGTCTTTCATGGCTGCCCACTGCTTGCTGGGTGATAGGATAAATGATAGGATAGTAGCCTAGTGGGTAACACACTCGCCTGTAAACCAGAAGACCCAGGTTCAAATCCCACTTACTACCATTGTGTCCCTGAGCAAGACACTTAACCCTAAGTTGCTCCAGGGGGGGACTGTCCCTGTAACTACTGATTGTAAGTCGCTCTGGACTTACATTGCTGTAAATGTAAATGACAAAAAAAAAACAATCTCTTTCACTTTCGCGTCATGAATTTTCTGCATGAAAGGGAAAATTTATGGCAGGTGGTTTGATATTGTGTGTGTGCATGAAATCCTAAATTTCATAACAGCAGACTCAGGACTAAGACTGAACATATGATGCAGCCTTGTTATTTGGGCCAGAAAAGGAAAGGTCAATGGTTTTAATGCTCTGTGCTATCATGACACCTGACCTGAGGTCAGTTTGTTCGGTCTGCTCTAATTTCAGGTTATTCTGCTAAAATAGTCCCGATCAAGAGTCATCTGCAATGCATGGAGACTAACCAGTGCCCTCGCCGAGACAGGACCTGCTTCCTAATCAACAAATTCATCCCAGAACGCCTTCAATGTTCACCCTGTGCCCTTTCCCAAGCGGTGCCTTAATTACAACACAGTCTGCTCTGTCCTTTCCCTTAGGGTCTTAACTAGCCCCTGACCCCTCCACACACTGACCGGTCCATCACAAGATATTCCCCGCTCTAGGCTTGCAGAACCAAAGGTGCATCCGGGGCCCACTTTGCCTTTGAAAGCCGGGTCGCACAGGATGGCCTGGGGTCGACTCTCGCTTGACCTCTTCGTGGTGTGAACACCAGGCCGACCGTCGCACTCTCCAAAACCCCCTAAACAGCCGGACTTCCTCGCTTCTTTTGCTGTAACTACAGCTCCACGTGGTTATAAATTGATACGTCTTTGATTTAATAGATCAGTGAACTGATTGATGGTATCATGTTCTGCTTGTATTTGACTCACTGAGCCATGTGACACTGCATTTTAGGGACGATCCTTATGGATCCTTTGATGTAGTTCATATTAATACACTGGACACTATTGTCCTGGAGCTCAGTCATGACGTCTATGGTAAAGACAAGATGTTCACATTAAAGTAAAGTCATTTTGCCCTAAAATAATAACACAGTCGTCCATATCGGTGACGGTAATTAGCGTTAATTCACGCTCCGGGGCTCCTCTGGAAGCCTATTCATGTAGATCTGTGTTACGCCACGGTAAATTGCGTTCAAACACCCCTATCAATTAAACAGGAATAAGGAGCGTTTTCATCCGCCGCGCTCGGGATGGAGAACAAGAGTCCCCTTTGGTCGCCAGAAATCGCCTCCATCTCGGACGAAAGTCACCGGACTGTCGCGCGGCTGAGCGGCGAGCGGCGGCGCGTTAAAAATCCGCCGGGCGGAGACGGCGCGATGGCGGGACGATGAGGCGGAAGACGGCGGCCAGGCGCCACGTCGGCTGCGAGTTCGAGGCGGCGGGGGAGCCGGAGGGCGGCGAGCGAGAAGCGGACGCGGCGGCACCGCCGAGCCCGGCGTCGTGCGTACGTAGCTCCGGCGCTCCGCCGCGCGTATTTGCCTGAAATGTCGTGTTTTTTTTTTATATATATATATTATAATAATTATTATCATCATCGAGGTGTGTGCCACCGACTGAACCCCGTTTTTACAGCACAGGCTGCAGAAGAGGAGGAAACGCGGCGGAGAGGAGACTGCGCCCGGTGCCACCGGCTCGGCGGAGTTGAGAACGCGGGTCTGCTTTCCTATTTTACGCGTGGAACTTGCTCGCAGACGCGGGGCTGTGACTCGTCTTAACTCGTCTCCGTGTTGCACACGTGGTTTAAAAAAAAAAAAAAAAAAAAGGTGCCTGGGATTGAAGGGGCGTGGGAGGGCAGCCATGGGCCATTTGAGTGATGGAGGGTGAATCAGTCAAGTGGCTCTTCGTCACACTGTCCGCATCAAACCATTAAACCAAGTAGCATCGTTTTAATTTAAAAAACGGGGTGGCATTTGTCACACTCGTGTACCTCGATCAACCATTTCTACTTCAGAAACGAGCCCGCGTCCCAAGTGCCCCAGGCCCACGTGGCACAAGTCCCCTCCAGCCTTACAATCAACAGGTTGTAAGGGCCCTTCGAAGTAGTAACTTTTAAGCAATGTTGCCTCAGCGTCACCAGCGTCAAGCATCCATTCCAGTGGTGTTGGAATCTGATTTTTGCCATCTGGGTTGACGTGACCATAGAAGTTAAGGGACACTGTTGAGGGGCACAGTATTGGACAGCATTATCAGCCATTCGTTTTCTGGGACTGTGATTGGGTGTCCTGGGCTTTGTAGATACTTCTGTACATGTGAAGGACATTGTCTCACCACTCAGTTGACACAGAAGTGAAGAAATTATGCGGAATGCAGTAATGAATCACAACTCAAGTATTTTATTTATTAAAGAGAGACAAACCGCACTAGCGTGTGCATCACAATTTCGAGCTGCCAGTTCCCAGCTGCTTCATATTTCATATTTTATACCTAGGGATTTGAGTTGGACAACTTTATAACTGAGCATGGAAAAGACACAACTGAGGTAAGATGAACTACCGCTACAGCGTCTGCATGAATTATGTAACATTTGTTAACAATTATGTAACCAAAATCACACCATATTCTCACCAGATTCTGGGAGGTCTCCAGTCTCAGTCCAAGGCGGAGCTTGTTGCTATGGTTTTGAACATGCACAGAGAGATGGACAACCTTAGAGAGCAAATCCGATGCCTTGTGGGTAAGTGGGCGGGTCTTCATGAACTGAGGAAATAAGGAAGAAACTGTGAAGAGTCTGACCACATGCCTGTTAAATGGCTTAAATTATTTTAGCCTGGAGGTAAAAGTACACTTCACTGTATGTCTTACCTCCTGCATGTAAAATCTATTGATTGGAAACTTTGATCCATTAATCAGAATATGACAATTCTAATAACTGAGTAATTGATTATTATTCCAGTTATTAACTACACAATCTATTGCTTTTATATTACTGTATATCTGTAAGTAATAGTGAGTTCATTTGTGATTTCTAACTTTATGTTTGTGTCAGCTTGTGGACGTCTGGCACAAAACCTCGAAAGCTTGGTTGAAAGGACGGATTCTTGGATAACCAACAGCACAAGAGTAATGTCTCCCCAAATATTTGTGACCAGCGGAGTACCATCTCAGGTCATCGCCCATGATGTGCCAAATGGACGGTGGTCCAAAATGCTCACCAACCACAGCAGAGCTTGTGATGCTCATACAGTTCACGCTGCTGTCAATGGAGGAGAACCACAGGGGAAATCAGCACCAGTTTTTCAGGATGTAAGCGGTATCCGTGAATTCATACCGCTGTTGAGGGTTCTGCCATTCTGATCTGTTGTGCAATGCTCTGCTCTAGTTTATTACTGCAGAGCTCCTGGATCGCTGTAACACCGGCACCACAGCTCAGAAGCTGACCAATGATCTTCTACGTGGTCTTTATGAGAGGGACTGCTTGGCCTCACATTCAATCTCAGGCATTGTCAATAACAAACGGGGTCAGCCCAAGCCTGCCCTGCCCGCCGACGAGGTCCAAGCAATACTGAGTAAGCATGCATGACTTTCATATCAGAAACGCCAGACTTTGTTCCTTCTCAAGCGCTCTATTTTCTGGCCTCTGCCTGTGAAGCATGAAACTTTATAAGTGGTCCTCGTTGGGATGGTGTTTAATTTTTTACATTATAGAACAAGACTGAAGACCAGGACTATGAAATATCACACATGAGGTTATGTAATAAAAAAAAAAAAAAAGCAAACACGGCAAAAAGTTTGTGTCTCTCCAAAGATAGGATTTTTTTTTGCTGTGGTTGCAGCATTTCACACTCTTGGCTTGTCTCCACCACCTTCAGTTAGACAGGGCTGGTTTGCAACAGTCCTGAAGTTTCATGCTGAACACTTTCTTGTCATTCACTCGTGTTAATGAGCCTCTCATGAAGCAGATGACGACAATAGTGAACAAAGCACCCATGAAGGAAAAATGAGGCGACTCTGAAAAAACTACTTAATATGTAAAAAAAATACGAAATATGTTTCTTGTGTTGGATTCATCAATAGTCTCCATAACTGCCAGATTAGTGTGTCCAATTTTTTTAATGGTAGAGTGCAAATTTTTGCTAATGCTAATTATGGTCAATTCTTTCATTAGGGGCAGTGCAGCATTTTTTCCCGGGAAAGACAGATTCTGAAATCAAGAGCTACATCCGTCAGAAGTTGCAGAATGAGGCTAAACGGCTGCGGAAGAAGCCACACCCGGAGTCTAACTCAGCGTCAGATGGAATACGTACTGCAACTGTTAACACATAGGGCTAGGCCTTGCTGTCCTTCCACAGTCTGGTCCTTGGGGAATATTCCTGACTTTTCTCAGCAGGGAACACTGTCGTTTCTGAAACCTTGAAAAGGACAAAGGATTATAGGATAAAAAGCAGCTCCTTCCATTCGAGGCTCACGTCCCCGTTTGTCTCAGTGTGAGAACCGCAGGTAATATACAGATGTGAGTTCAGTGGTGTGGAAAAGCAAGTTGAAGGGTTTTTGTGTAAAGCAGAACTTCTAGTATGATCAGCCTTAGTTGCCAACCCCAGATTAAGTAGACGATGATTATTTCATGTACAAATGAAAAATATCCTAATATTTGTCAATTAACTACTAGAGTCTTTAGCTACACTGCAATTAGTAAGGTCGTATTAGGAGTGAAACAATGTCCCATTCGTAGCATAGCAACTGTTACAAAAGGTGAATGTATTGTAGCTGACGGAAAAGAGTTATTTGTCCACTTTTGATTCCGGCACAGTTTATAAAAGAGCAGAGCTCCAGTGTCTGTATGGTCACCACGTTAATAAAGTGTTTTTCATGGTTTGTTTGGACTCTTTGTGTAAGTGTATTCGCAGACCTCAGGACTGCCTATGATTGCTAATAGTAATCAATACAGCCTGAGGCACACCCCAAGAATGAAAATAATCAATTATTTAGCATGAATATTCAGAACTTCCACGACAGATAGAGGATGAAAAGAAGACTGAATATTCCGAAAATATACATGAAAAGCCACAACCCTACATTTTTTTTCACTTTTTTATTGCAACATGCAAAACAATGACATTAGTCATTACCAACCAATAAATTTAATGGTCTTGATTATAAAATATTGTGCAATAAAAAGCATCTGAGTTGAAAAAGAGAACTGCATACATAAATCCTGGCAGCCCCAAGGTCTGGAGCAGCTTTTGCTGTGTCTACTGGGGCTCTCAAGCTCACATTTACCAGCTGTGCACCCCCTGAGCCACAACAGAAGAGGACTGGGAACAAAGGATGGCGTGGGAACCGCATATGGTACATAATCAATAGGCCTTATCACATGTGCCCACAGACTGACAGACATACGGGCAAGGAGCCATGCTATTATCTCTGATATATGAACCCAATCCATTTCAGTGTCAGCGATACAGCAGATAAAAACTGGACAACATACAGCGAGGAGGAAGGGAGACTGGCTGATATCTCAGTCAGTTCAGACATCCTAACTCTGAGGTGGGATGTCATGAAATCATATTCCAATTTATTTCTGGCAGCATGGACAGGCTGAACAATATACCTCTTATGCTAAAAAGACTTTTCAAATTCTAGTTATATTTGCTATATTCTCTCATTTTTATTAATTTTCGTTTATTTTACTTAAAATTATGAAAATTCTTCATAAAATGTAATGAAAATCTGTAATATGAGAAGTCTTTGTGAATGTATGTTATTCTCAGGCTCCTAAATATCAATTCATGATTGTATAGTGCCACATGATTATGGTAATATTGGTGCAGATTAAAAAATATATTTTGTAAATGACCAAAACCGTTGATTTAAATTGGCTGTCGGTGTGAAATGTAAAAATATTCCACTTTGGGCACATCATGGGTATCAGGAATAAAAAATGCCCTTCTGTTCACCCCCTCGGCCCTGCCCCTCATCCGTTACTGTGAGGGACACAGAAGCATGTACTCTGCCAGCAGGAATCTCTCACAACCAGGTCAAAAACAGTGGGGAAGAAAACAGAAATTAAACGTTTCTGAAACGTTTATTGATCTCCCTCTCCCTCTGAACACACACACACCCCCTGCCGAAATGTAATATGTCATCTATGCGGAGGCTGAAGTGGAAGACGCATCCCACAATGCTTGGGCAAAGCGGGGTGCCCCAATACCCATGGTGCCGCACTTGCATGCCCCCACGTGCCATGTTAACTTTGCATTTGTCTTACTCTCCCTGTCAAATCCAGCCAAAAAAAAAACATTTAGAGGGCAAAACGCGCCTGAAAACCTTATGATTAATGTGCAGCCATTATCAGTCTTGTACAGATTTTATTCTACCACCTATGACTGTTTTCCACCACATGAATCTGCCTAAACATAAAATGATGTGTTCTTTTCACATTCAAAAAACAATGCCGAGGTGTCTGTTTCATGTCGCAGTCCCTTCACTTTTCCAGGTCTATGACTCCAACTTGTCTACTCAAATAAAAATGGGGCATGTCGTGCACCGTGAATTTTCAGTTATACTTTCAAAGCTAGGAGACATTTCAGCATGCTTTAAACTGTGAAACATTTTCTTACAACTAAATGTTCATAATTTTTTTTTTTATTGTGATTAAGGCTAAACTAAAATCCAATATTTTATTATTCTGATGACTATAGCTGAAATGATTCAAATAATTCCAAATTATAAAACAAAAATCATTCATAATACCACAGCATTTTAATGTATACATCCATGCGGCTGAAGGGCTGAAGGTTCACCTTTTTAAAAGAAATTACAAAAATAAATGACCTTGTTCACCCTTTTCTGGCCATATTATTGTCAATGAGACACAATACTTGTGTATTGTCAACAATACTTTAATTCACAGTCATATCTGTAATGATTTTAAATCATTAATGCATTCTCTTTTTGGTAATTTTTTATTATTTTATATTACGCAAAAAATATATAACCCTCTGTGCATGCTTAGGCATATGATGACTTCTTTGTTATTGTGAGATGTGGGCATGTGCCAAGCACCTTTTGGCTGGGGACGCACCCCCTCCCAGAGCTGGCAAGCCTGATGGCTGGTGTGTTTGTCTTTCCTGGAGGCTGCAAACAGAAGATGGGCAGGAGCAGCAGCCCCACCGCTGCAGCCCCTGATCCCAGACAGCAGCGGAATACATGGTTGCCCTGGGCAACCCAGCCCCCGGAGAGAGATGCCGGGGCAGTGGAGGCTAAGCCGCGCGGCCCCGGCAGCTGCCCTTCCCTGGTCTGTGGGGAGCATCTGAGGAGCAGAGAGCAGATGAGGACCCTTAAAACCTGAATGAGTGCAAAGAGAGAGAGAGGGGGAGGTCAAAAAAGTAAAAAAAAAAAGATAGGGAGCGAGTTAGAGAGAGAAAGTAGTAGGGAGTAGAAGACTGGCCAAGCGGGAGGCTCTCACACACATACACACACAATGAAAAAAAAAAACACGACAAGAGCATCTGTCCAATGAGAAGAGTGGAATTTATTTATTATCTTGGAGGAAGAGGTTGTTCCGCGGGGCGATTTGATTAATGTCCAGCCCTCCATCTTGTCAGTCTGTTTTTGTCCGCTGAAAGGAAAACAAAGCGCGGGGGGCCGTGGGGGGCTGTGGGGGTGCGGGGCCACAGCTAATGGCTGCCGCGGCAGCTCCCTTTCATGTTGCCTGGGCCTGTCAGCCCTGATTGATGGCTCAGACAATGATTGGAGAGACCCCCAGCCCCTGCTCCGCACCATGGGCATCATGGGAGAGACCAAATGAGCGAGCGACACAGAGAGAGAGAACGCGCAAGAGAGAGAGAGAGGGGGGGGGGCATTCGTCCAATGGCAAGAGAGAGAAGCAATCAACTCACCAATTGCACGATAGTGTCGAGTACAGTGAAGAAACGAGAGCGAGCAAAAGAGATGGGCGTGTGGAGGGGGAGATGGAGGAATACAGCCAATCACAGAGCGAGGGGGAGGAGCAGAGTACGCAAAAGAGGTGGAGATTCAGATGGAGCCTGTTCGATTACACAAGACATTAGATTATATATTTGGATATTAACGTAACCACTCGCTCCTGACTGTTTTTTTTTCTTTCTTTTCCAAAGCTGTCACATCTCGCTTTGGTGCATCAATTCACCAACACCAACATAATCCAGTTCACTGATTCAAACCAGGTAGTTCACAGGCACATGATCGCACCTCCTCACTATTCCTCCCATATCCAGCACGAGTGCATCTACAATAGGGAGAACACATTTTTCTTTTTGATATAGTGGCTAAAATAAAATGCACAGCTGACGTCCAAGACTGAATGACATGAATCCTGCCAGCAATAAGTATTCCACGATATTTAAATATGGGATGTAAAATATGTCAGTTGTGATGCATATCCATGACGTTAAGAATGCAGCGATCATGAAGTCATCACATGTACATGTCAAAGTAAGGTTCATCGCTTGAGGTTTGAATGCGCCCACATATTTGAATTATTCCCAATGTGTCACCTAAACACACTTTTGGCCATCACATGCTTATCAAAATTTTACAGTCATCCAAGGTTTAGTTTTGTTGTCCACACGCACCTTTTAGGTGCTTCTGTGAAGGAAGGGGGTTTGCAACCAGCAAGACATCATGCACTGCGACGATAATCACCAGCGTTTTAATATTCACTGCAGTTGGTGCAACTGTAGCTCCTCTGCATGATCAGAACATGCATGATCAAAATTAATTCATGTCCAAAATGTCCTTTCATTTCATACGCCGACACTGTAATAGAGATCCCCTTCTGGCAAGTTCTATGCAATTTACGCAAGTTGACTTCTTTAAAAGCATTTGAATGAAGGAATAAATGTGAGTGGCGAAAAAAAAAAATTGAGGTTAGCTACCCTGGAAATAAACCAATATTTCTGCTGTTCATTTCCCAACTGTGGGCTTTTTACCACGCTGTCCTGTTCCATGTGTCAGCACAGCATTTTTCCTGCATTAGTGGACTGATGAAAAATATATGAACTGTGTCATTATGTTACCCTGCTGCACGCCAACGCGCCCACCCCACCCACAGACACACACACACACACACACACATTAAAAAAAGATCTACAACAGTTGTGAAAAACGAAAGAAACAATATGTAACCGAGAGCAGAAACAGGGGAGGGAGGTAAAGGGAAAAAAAAAGAGAGAGAAAGATGTTCACAGTCCATCTGATTAGGTTTGGGAAGAGGAACATATGTGATGGAGCTGCGGTGGCCGTGGGGACTCCTGATCCTGTGGCGCCTCCCTGGCCCTGCTCTCCTCCATTCCACCTCTCCTCTTCCTTTCCTAAATGGATACGTAAATTGAGTTGGTTAAGCCCGGCAAATCGAATTGACTGTGGGAGGGCTGCTGCCATTACCGGGCCGTGCTGTGGTTAGCGTCATCTGTTTCAGCAGGGAAATTGATTTTGGGTTTTGTCCCCCTGCATCCCCTGCTCTCTTCTTTCAGCTCCCTCCTTCCCTCCCCTGCTGCTTCAGCAGCTGAGAAAGAGTGAGAGCAGGAGAGTCAGAAAGTAAATTTGCTGTGTGACTATCAGACAGGGACTCAGGAAAAAAAAAATTTAACTGGTGCGCCTTTTCATTATTGTTTTAATTTTATTGTAATAACAGTACATTTCCCATTGGGATTGGTAAAGTATCAATCAATCTGTCTGTTTGATTGCAAAGTTCCTGAGGTTTTCAGTTCCTCTGACGCCTAGCGTGTCCATCAGACTGTTGAGCCAGTTTTCCTTCAGACACTTAACCACTCACCACACCATGCACACGATGGCACATTGCACATTACTAAAGCAATATTTCCTATAGATGTACATATTTGTTAATTGTTTCTTATTTATGCACATAAGAACGTAACCCACATGTTTATTAGTGACAAGATATTTACATTCGATTTTTACATGTACACGTGTGTTTCTGCACATACCAGTGTGTCTGTGGGTATGAGGGTATTAATATAATGAAAAGTTGCCTCAGGCAGAGTAATAATATTACATGCAAGAAGTTTAATTAAATCTAATTAATGAACCTTCACATTGGAACAAACAACATCATTCAGATGAACACACACACACACACACACACACACACACACACAGTTCTTATTTACATGATCTGATTATTGTGAACCCAAACAATAGTTCTAAATGTTTCAGCACTGGGTTCATGTGCTGAATTAATAGCCATTCGTGGCAGCAGATGTCAAACATGGGAGTGGGCGACTACAGGTTAACGTCACCATGCTACTGGATGTTTGACACAGGCAGACAGGCATGTTCTCATCTGTCCAGATCCATCTATCTTCCTCCATCCCTTCATCCTTCCATCTGTCCTTCGCATCCCTCTTCTCGTCTCTCATTGGACATGGCAGATATGTCCAACACCACGCACCTCGCAGGACACTCTACTGTGACTTATCTTCTGAACTTTCTTTCTTTCTTTTCCCACCTGATCTCTGCTGTTTTAGTAGCCTGGCCCCCTCAGCCCTCGATTTCCTGCCCATGAAGCCCGGCAGCACCCGTGGCTCAACCCCTGCTGACAGAAGCTTGCAGTCAGCTGGAACTCTCCGAGGGTCAACGTGGCACCGTTGTGTGTCTGTGTGTGTGTGTGTGTGTGTGTGTCGTCCCCCCCGATGCGCACAATAGGGGGGTTTCATCCACGCCCCTCTACAGAGACGGGCCCCGCTTCAACCCTAGGGCTGGGGCCCCTCTGGTGTCGTTAAGTGACTCCTGAGTGAGATTGATGAGGGTCGAGACCCCACCTCCCCCTCTGTACCCTCAGGGGCGCCCCTTGCTACCCCTTCCCATCTCCAGCATGTTTGGGCCCATCCAGCTGCGCCCCCTTTCCCTATCCTCCTTTTGTTCCCCCTCCTTCTCGCTCGATCCCTGGTTCCCCCTCTGCTCGTTGCGTCTGTGGATCCTCTCAGATGGGGTTGGTGGTAATTGCCTTGTGGTTCTTGAGGCCAGAATGATTGTAAATTACACCAGAGGGAGGAAGTGAAACGGCGCCCTCCAATCATCCCTTTCCCCTGCTGCCTCGCTCCCTCTCTCTCTTACTTCATACTTTCAACAAACAGTCAGAGCGGAGTGGAGGAGTGATGGCGGGAAGGGCGAGAGAGAGGGGGCAAAAAGCCAGCACATGCAAACCACCGAAAAGACTGCTGGATCCCTTTAACTCTGCCCTCTGCTGAACCCCATGTATGCTTTGGGGACGTGTCTGCCTTTCACTGCTGTCAGACTGGTAATATTCCACCGGTCGGTAAACGTAAATCTGCTCTTTCAACATCCTGCTAATTGCAGTGGGGTTTGCAGCTTGTAGGCTTGTGTGTACGGAACGATTGCATTACAGGCCTGGTTCACCTGTTCCTCCCCAGTTCAGCGTCCCCCAAATCCACTTTTATTAGGAGGAGTAGTGCTTTCAAGTGTCCAGTGGCATATCTGTGTTTCCTCCACATTTGCTGCACATTTAAACAACACCATTTAAAAACCATAAAGAAACCGGAATGGACTGGACCTAATGGTCTAATTGTAGTTTTTTCCACATTTCATTAGAGACTGTTTTTTTTTTCGCATAGCACTGACCAAAGTTTCTGCATTCCTCTATTATTCCATTATAATTGAGACTCCAGTGGTGCTGTTCTATGGTAATATGTAGGGTGGTCAAAATTGACGTGTTAATTGCTGTTAATTTACACATATGTAATGTGTTAAACTAAATTAATGCAAAGATTACATTATTTCAAAATGGAGATACATGGCTGCCAAAGTATTTGGCAGCAACATTTTTGCAGTATGCCCATGATGCACCTGCATTAGGATGTATATTTTTCTAACACGGAGGGAGTTGAAATCAGGAGAGACCGGATAAACATATTTAAATGTGCACAGTAACATGTGATTTTGGGACATCATCTGCCCTTAAGTGGAAATGAAAATTATAAAATGAAATATAGTTCAGTTGAGAAACAAACAAAAAAAAAAGCAATTTGCATAAAAAGTGATTTCCACTTTATTTACTGTCCCATTAATATGTTCCTTTTGAATGGAAGCTCTCTCTTTTATAACTGCGTCTTCAGCTGCCATAGATTCCATGAGCGTAACCAATCAGCAACAATAAAATGTACCGCGCCCGACCAATCAGTGTGAACGGTCGTTTACAGCCGGTTCCTGTTCTTAGACCCTCCTGGCTGTTGATATTAGACCTCGGCCCGGTAAACACAAGTGTGAACATTTCCCTCAACTGCCTCCGTCATTAAATCCTCATAACTCTATTGCGAATAGGACACGACACCTGTCACGTCTAGCTCTGCTTGTTTACGTGGGCTCGTGACAAATGACCGTGGTCGTGAGTCGTGCAGCTGTGTGCAATTAAAACACTTATATCCTGATTGGGCCGCCCGCTGAATCCACGCACGTCTTTTAGCGGCGAGCGGTCATCTGTTCCGACGCCCATGAACTGTTATAAACTGTTGTGACAGTTGCTCTGCCGTGTTTAGGGTAGGATTATGGCTGCCAAGTGACAAGTAAACTGACAATCGAGGAAGGGAAGTGGGCCGCCCCGCGAACCATTTGTCACCGCGTCTGCACAAATATCTTCAAGCTCGTTGAAGTTGTGAGCTAAGTCTTTGTAAACTGGGGATTTGCAAAATTGTTTCCTGACATGAAAGATCCTGCAGTCTGAAAAGAGGACTGTGATCTCTGCAACTGCTGCTAAGAATCAGTAACGAAGAAGTCAGTTACGAGGAAGTCAGAACAATTCTGGTTTTGTTTTGGGTTTTCTTTGGACGTTTTCAGGAAATGATTGACTCATAGATTATTTTTGCCAACTCCGTCACATCACAGCAGACGTGTTCCGAGCATTTTCAAGGACAACTCACAGCTTTTTATTGTTGTTGGAGAACTGTGGGAGGCCAAAGATTCGTTTGTTAATCACAATTTGTCATTGTAACTGTCAGTGTTGAGAATGAGCAGCTACTTAAATTACATAAAGGGATCCTCTCTCTGTTCGTGTGTATCTGTGTGTGTGTGTGTGTGTGTGTGTGTGTGTCCGTCTCTTTCTTTCAGCACAGTGCTGCAGTTCATCTCCAAATGAAATGAAATCATCCCTCCATTCCTCTTGGCACTGAGAGGACATCTGTCTTGCCTGGCAGCTCTGTTTTCTAAGTCTGGACTGGTCATCTCTGGGTCGGTGCGTTCGGTGGCAACCCGTCCATTTGCTGCCACCTCAAAGTCACTCCGCCACTCGGTGGCCAAGTTTGAGCTGTGGGTCGAGTGTAAGTGGGGCAAAGTAGTAGAGCAAGGTCATGCCAGCTGTACAATTTCAGATTTTTTAAATATATAAAGAAAAGATTTAGAACACAGCAACAAAATGTTTGATCCCACCAGTAATGATTATTTCAGGAATGTA
Organism: Denticeps clupeoides; assembly: GCF_900700375.1. Taxonomy (NCBI): domain Eukaryota; kingdom Metazoa; phylum Chordata; class Actinopteri; order Clupeiformes; family Denticipitidae; genus Denticeps; species Denticeps clupeoides. The sequence continues at coordinate 9,125,456 of NC_041713.1, read as the reverse complement.
CACATTTTAAATGCACAGATGCCCTTAATTGATCACATACCCTTTATCACTGTCAATCATTAGCGAACTTAGTGAACAAAATGATTCAGTTTGCATTAAATTAGATATATTTTTATTGACCAACATTGATTATTTTAGAACACAATTTATTACATTGTTGTTTAAATTAAATATGAATGAGGGTATTTAAAGCATAACATTGCATAGAGATCTTTATTGCAGTGTAATTGCTAATATATGTAATAGTAATTTATATAGTATAATAGTATAATGGTGTAACTCATTTTGAATTACTTGCTACCTTGTGTGAGAGAATTTCATCAAATTTAAAATGCACGTTTAAAAATATTATGATACGTAATTAATTTTATAGTATAATCTCTGCCTCTCATATCTGAAATTCATTTTCAGTTTTCTCTCCTCAAAATCACCTACGTTCCAAACCGGCTTCCTCCCTCTTTTGTTTTCATTCCATCTAATATATGAATCCCTTTATACCTGCTCACTTACTTTACACTCACACTCCTCCTTCATCATCCTTTCAGTTCTATCTCTCTCTCCTACACACATTTCGTACATATCTATTTCTCTCACTTTTCCTGCAGCTTTCTGTTTCTCCCCTTTCTTCTCCCTCTTTCCTCCTCTATCTCTCTCTCTTTCTCTCTCTCTCTCTGCTGGAGGAGTGCTGTGGTTGAGAGATAATGGCCCCTGGCTCCTCAATCTTGCGAGCGTAATGTGTTTCTGACGCCGGCTTGCGCCTGCAGCCCCAGGGGAGGCGTAGGGACGACATCATGATGGAGTGTCAGGTGCTTCTGCCGAATCTCGCAGGGTGTGTGTGGTGTGCATGTGTGTGTGTGTGCGTGAGTGTGTGTGTGCATGGGGGAGCTGAGAGAGTCAATATGCATATCAAGTAGCTCCATAATGATATCCATTTTCCTGGCAAGTACCCTTGACTGGTGGGACCACCTATGCTTTTTCAATGCAAATTTTGTACATGTTCTTCAGGGGAGTTCTCTCACCTTAATTTGTCTGGTAAATCTAAAGCAAACACATTGCCAAAGCTAGAGTCTAGAACACTCATCTTCCGCCCCACGTACCCCAGACTTGGGGACACCCGTGTGACATATTTATGTGTGTGTGTGGACGTGAATGCATGCTTGGCTTGGATACTGTATTCTCAGTCAACTACTTGTATTTTTTCTACAAAGTTATTACTGGCCTAAACAACGCAAAAATGAACCGGCAGCACAGAATAACCAGAATAATATTTTCGGTTTATCATTCGTAACTTAGGTAGCTGCAGGTATACCTGCATGGAATGGGCTCTGGTACTGCCAAGGGTCTTGGGAGAGTTAAGGGGTCACTCAAGGCCATCCCAAAACCAGCCACCACACCATCTGATGCGTTGAGGCAATCTTATGTCATGTTTTTCTTCGCATCAGTCACTTGTTTTAAAAAGAGAGCGATGTAAAATCAGTTTAACCATCATTTATAATCTGCTTAGTTGGCTGCTTAGTTCTGCAGAACATTTTTTTTTATTCTTGGCATAAGGCAGTACCTTAAACACACATAAATAAAAACACAATATTTCCTTTTAATAGACCGTGGATCCTGGTGGGAGCCCTTGAGTGTTTTATGACTCAGGATCAACCTTAGGTCTGCAGCAGCATCTCAGAGGACCTGTCCTGCCGAGATCTTGTGCTCAGTCAGCAGAATAGGGTCTCTACGCCATCCCACAGCGATCACAACTCACCTGAGCCACTGACACTGACTTGTTGAGAACCTGTTGAAAATACACCCCCTGTTTTAGTATGAATGTGTGTAAAATAGTATGACAATGTGCATTTATTGTGTGAGTGTGATGATGTTAAACATGCATAAATCAAGTCTCTCTGGTCTGCATTTTGTTTAGGTCCATTTTTTAACAAATGGACTGTAATGGGTTAGAACTTTTTCAGGATGAGCTGCAGATTTTTTGTTGAATGCATTAAAAATGTATTGGGGTTTTATTAGCACACACACACACACCAGAAAACCAGGAGGGATAAAATGAACTGCGATTCAATAAATGATTCAGATTAGATTTACATGGTAAAACATACAAAAAGCAGCAGTTGTTTCTGAAATATGACATGAACCCAACTAGATACAAGACAAGTAAAAAAGGTGAGTGTGCTTAGTTCTTAGAGCATAAAGGATGATTTTTTTATGAAATTATTGCTTTACTGTCTTAATGTTGTATGAAGTAATAAGGCAACTTCTTGTTTTGACTATGTCTCTAAATTTGGGCCCAAAAATAGATTTAAAGACTTATTGTTTGACTTTAGTTTTTTACAGTGCCGGTAAAAAATAATTCACCACGCTAGTTACACCTTTAAAAGTTATACCTTAGATAAATTAGGTCCTCACAGAGACAAATGCATTTGTGTGTGTGTGGGTGTGTGTATTTGAACCGGCCTCACAGCAGGCAGCTTGTCTCACTGGCCGAGTGACAGCGCTCTGTGACAGATCAGAGGGTCCGGGGAGCAGAGGGGATTTTCAGGGGCCGCCATGCCATCTGATATCACCGGGCCAATAATTCTGTTTATCTACCGCTTAGGTTACAGCAATTACAGCAGGGTCAGCCTCCCAGACAGACACACACAGACAGACACACACGCTCCTGTCCATCAGTGACGGCTGCTGCTGAATTTACGGGCGCGGCGCTTCCCCGCCCTGTGCACATATTCATTACATACCCTTCATCTCGCTGTCTATCCCACCCTCCTCAACCACCAGACCCTCATGCTCCCCTGTCTTACCTGTCACCACGCCGACACCTTCAAAGAGTTTGTGAAATGGCCGCAGGCATCTCGTCCTCAAATACATGACAGAGAGGAACTGTGGGTGATGATCTGAGCGAGAAACCATCTCAGCGCCCACGGTAATGACTGGTGCTGCTGCTCTCATCCTGAACAAAGTGCGGATTACAGACCCCATAAAAGATTATGCTCTGTGATCACCGGTACAAATTATTTTATATTTCAGCCTATCTGAATCCACAAAACTCGGCTGGGAAAGAGACCAGGCTGAAAATAGACACAGTTCGGTCTTAATGAGGCCTGAAGTGTAAAACTTCCTGTCTTGCCGTTGGGTTGGCAAGGAGCCACCAGCAGACCACCACAGCCCACCCAGAGTGCATTTCCAGAGTGGCGGCAGAATCTCGGCATAACCCTGACCCCCGACCCCCGGGGCTGCCGTAATGTCACTCCGGAGGCGCTTGTAAACTGACCCCTTTCAGGCCGACACACAACGCTCCTCTGTTCCAGTGTGGAGGGGAGAAGCCGGAGCGTGGAACGCGAAATAAAGAAAGTGCCAGACGCGCCGAATGGGCAAGACACATCCGGGGCCGTTGCCGTCGGCGACGGCTCCAGTCTTGGCTCTGCAGCTACGGATGGGCAGATGTCACACTGGACAGGGTGGCCAGCGAGCTTCTGGTCTCTGTGCCTGTCACCCTGTCAGACGTGATGGCATGAAGGGTTGGAGGGGTCCTTTCAGGGTGAGGGGGCAACATTTGAACCCCTTCATGGGAACACTGAGATGCTCACCAATGACTGTGGCGAAAGAGACAGACACGGTCTGTCATTATTAAATTACATGGGCTACCATCAATTCATCCAGTTGCTTTCATTCTTCTTTGAGGTTCTACATGTAAAAGTTTTCAGTATCTGTTTTTTAGGGCAATCCTTCTAGGCCACATAACATGCTGACACATTTAAAGGGTGTTTTTTTTTGTACTTTTGGTACTTTTGTACTTTTCGTGTCTTTGGTCACCTTCTTCCAGAACTTTATATTTCACTTTGTAAAAAGGTAATAATTAATCAATGAAACTAATTAAAGATAATGACCAGGGAGCCATTGGCTGGAAGAGGTTGATAAAATTATCAGCTGCCTTGATGAGTCAGTGACTTCCTGACTGATGCTGTGTGTTTGGGGGGGGTGGAGGGGTTTTGGGGGGGCTGGAGGGGGACTTGCGGGAATTCCTCTCTGACAGCTCAGACTCTCAGCGTCTCTCCAGATGCCATCACCATGGCTACAGCAAGCTGGGAACCTGACCTTTAACCTGTTCTGAGGGTCACGGTGTGACCCGCCTGTTTGTACAGAAAGTCCCGCAGGCTGTGAAAGGGTATGGGGGGTGACATCTGGTGTGTGTGTGTTCTGTATATTTTTCTATGACTGTTGACATGTAAGGGACTATAAAGATAAAATCAATTGAATCTGTGTATTCACATTGTATTTTTTATGTTTTTATGTTTTTTGTGCTGTGTAGAGTTGTGTTAACAGTTCACTGATGGCTAAGTGACACTTCTGAGGATGGGTCATTTTCCCACAACCTCATCTTTAATGATATCAAAGCCCTGTCTGTCACTGAGAGCCATGGTGCCACCATCTCTGCTTCTCCCTGTCATTCACTCTCTTTTCTCTCGCTGCCCTCAGTTTCCACCTCTTCTGATCTTCCACTTGCCTTTTTAAACTTCCATATTTTTACTTTTAGGGTACTTTCCCATTTCAAACTATAAAACTATATAACTATCACTGGTACAAACCAAAAATGTTAGTGGATATATATATATATGATAAATCTGCAGTTACTGACTTTCCCCCTTCATGTTCGGTGTCTCCATCTACTGGTGCCTCATTAAATTACATTAAATGCAAAGAAGTTTTTGCAAGGAAAAATTTGTCAATTTTACATCTGGAAAATTTTGTCATTTTTTCAGTAATTTCTCCAAAGTCAACAATAATGTTGTATTACTGTTATCTGACTTACCATATGTTGGCCAATATTTTAAACTATAATAACTTATAAATTTATACATAAGTAAGATGGAAACTCACAGTGCATAAAACACTAATTCAGAAACTTGGAAGACACAAAAAAAGCACTTTTCCTCTCACATCCTGCTGGCCAACTGAGACCCACTCCACAGTCCTGCCTTTCTGTTTTCTGCTCCCTTCTTTCATGCTGAGCAGGGTAGGCCGAGTGGAGAAATACACCCATAAACACACACAAATGAGTAAAGAGGGCAGCGTCTCTCCACTATACATCATGAAAGGACATAAAAGTGATAAACGATTGGACTAAGTGGAATTCAGCCAAACCATGGGTGGGGACGTGTACGTTCCGACTGCTCATTAAATCCTGCATTACTGTGGACAGACTGCTGTGAGGCTGGCTGCGGAGCCACAGTCAGCATGTTGCTAGTGAACACCCGCACACCAACACACTGAGGATGTTGCTGTATTTTTTCAATGTAACACTGATTATGCAACTTCTGGGTTTATGTTCTGTTATTCTTAAGCAAACACCAAAGAGATTTATAACTTTTCCTGTAAATTTGGCAATCGTTTGTCAAAAAAAAAAAAAAAAAAAAAACTACGCCAGCTTCTCCAGTAATGAAGGTTTAAAGGGGAGCATGCCCACAAATACACACACACACTTACACACATACACACACTATTATATATATATATATATATATATTTCAAAATCTGCGAGTGCACTGGCTAACTTACCCACAGGCACTTCCTGTCTGTAATCAGTCGTCCAGGTGTTATGGGATATCATATAACCCCCACTGCGATGCCAGACCAGGAGCAAGGGAACCCGCCCCCCCAATCAGCACCTCAGATGACGCTGTGACACAGCACACATGGCAGGCCAGACTGGCACCTCCATTTGTTACAAACACAGGGACTACCTCGCCCCTGCCTCTGAATGTGTGACTGGGACAGATAGATGTAGTGAGCGACTTTGTCGGTGTGTATGGGGGGGTTTAGGAGGCTGTGGCTCACACACCGACTCACAGAAAGACAGTTTTCAGTAAATCACGTACACACACACACACACACACACGCATGCATAAAATGTGAAGTCGCAGCCAGTTGATTGTTTTGAAATTAAATGCGATATCCTGCACGACAGCCATACGGGGATGTTGCATTTTAATTAGCCATTAATTAATGCAGCTGTTCTCCTCGACTCGAGTTGAATACAAAGGCACGGTGAAATGAAACCTGGCCCTCTGACCAGAATATAAATCTGCCTTTCGGCCAAGGTGTGAGCGGCAGGAAATCTGTGTGGGAAACGTTCCTGGAGAAACTAGAACTGGGCTACTTGAGAGGATAATAAAATAGACAATAAATCAGGAGAATCCTTCCCAAAAGAACAGTAGGTTTTACTATGTGATCCGCTTACTTTTGAACATATATATATAAAAAAAAAAAAACACGTTCATGTAATAATTAGCAAAAGCATAAATTAACAGGCTAATGGACTCTAATGAGCCAGGAACGTTTGTTATATCCGGCTGTAAATGTATGTATTTTTATATTTTGCTGATGCAAATTGGCTGCATCTGAAAATGATAGTTACTTTTATTTAGTCTCTGTCCAGTGGGGAAGCTAGAAACGATGTGTAAATTAATGAAACATCTAGTTTTAATAATATGTCTTTGGAGACATTTCCCCCTAATCTTCAGTGTCGTCTGCCAGACACGTTTTGTAAAAACGGCGACACGTCCTGCCTGTCTACCGCAGCCGCGTGGGGAGATGATATTATTGTTTTAAGGGCTTGTGACACCGGGATTTAATATAAATGACGGATGGAGTGTTTTCGCGGCGCCGATAGATTCTCGCCACTTAGCGCTGATAGCTGAGATAGTGCGTTAACCCTGTCACTCCGTCGTTACGGATTCTCGACTGGAGAAAAGGGGGAGAGAATCACACACGCACACACACGATTATTTTTATTCCCGCGCCGTTGAGTGTCTATCTCGCTGTGTTAATATTTCCTTTGGTAATTATGGCCTATTAATTTCATCGGAGGGATGGCGTGTGCTCCATACTGCAACAGGGGCCTAAATAAATCCACTTTACACCCCCCAACACACACACTCACGCACACTCACACGCATGCACGCGCACACACACAAACACACACATACACATGCATGCACGCGCACACACACACACACACACACACACACACTCACACGCATGCACTCACACACACACACACACATACACATGCATGCACGCGCACACACACACACAGACACACACACACACAGACAGTGTGAGTGAGAAAGAGACTTTACTTTAATAATTTTAATCATGAATTAACTTAACTTCAATCACAAGACTTTAGCAGTGAATTTGGGAAGAACAGACACTGAAAAGACTGGATTTGCATATGTCAGGCCTTGATATTATATTATATATTATCATCATTTATTTTTAAGGACAAGATAGTCTTAGATCTCATGTAGGCATCTCCCATATGCTTTGGTTATTATTATGGCAATGGTGGCATGGTGTAATGAATTCATTATCTGGCTTTATTGCATTCTAATCTACATTCATATACAAAGAGATGATGGAAGCAGCAGACATGTATATCGATCTGTATGTGTGTGTTTGTGTGAGAGTGAGAGAGAGAAAGAGAGGGAGAGTGGGGGGGTTGCTACTTACAAAGGCTGGATGAGTGTTTTATTGTGATGTATTTTGATTTAATACACAATTAAAGTTGTATAATTAAAACTGCAAAAACAACAATTATGTCTCATAGGACCTTAAGCAATAGCAGTAGGACTTATTTAACCACAGACTAATTCTATTCTTCATAGATCTATGTAAAAGTAATTGTCATTGTGAAACCTTCACTACAGCACATGGTGACACAATGAAATGTGTCCTGTGCTTTTAACCATCAGCCTTGGTGAGCAGTGGGCAGCCATGACGGGCACCCGGGGAGCAGTGTGTGGGGACGGTACCTTTCTCAGTGGCAGCTTCCTTGCCCGCTTCCACCCACCACTACCCACAGACCTATCCGGATTTTCTTGCATGCTTACATTCCAAGAAAAGGACAAGAATATGATGTTGCTGGCTTTCCAGCATGATAAGTGTTCTTTAGGATATGTAGTGAGTCAGTATTGACTTCTCGTCAGTGCCACACTCAATCCAACTGTAGCCAAACACACCAGACATGTGGCATGCGGTGGCATTTCTTACTCCGCACTAGCTCAGAGCGGTGCTCCTCATCATCTAAATGATGCTGAGGTTCCCCCACCTCTGCATTTACATTTGACATTTTACATACCCAGACTCCCTCTGCCATGCAGGCCAGATCAATGAAAAAAAAAAAAAAACATGTCACACCCCTATTTATTTATTTATTTACTTACTTACTTATTTGTTTATTTATTTATTTACTTGTTTTTTCCCTTTTTTCTTGTCACATGTGATACACAGCAGCACAGCACACTGTGCACACAGTGAAATTTGTCCTCTGCATTTAACCCATCACCCTGAGTGAGCAGTGGGCAGCCATGACCGGCACCCGGGGAACAGCATGTGGGGACCTCATGACCTCACCTAGATTTAAAAGTAAAGCTTCATTACACATTCTGTCCTTAACTGGACAAATTTCTGTTTATTGGCTAATTTAATATCGGCGTAGACTTGAATTTAACCTGAATTGAACAAAAAACATTTATAATTGTTTTTACATCTGACTGCTACAGAGAATTTGCTCCCTTTGAGACCAATGGACATTCTGTATCCAGCATCTAATCCAGGAGTGGGTGTCCAGTGACAGGCCAGATATGAAATCAGGGCCAAGAAAGACGCCATAAATAAGTCTACTTCTGTGCGTTTCATCACGCATTTTAAGCTTTGGAAGTGCTGGATTTGGGGGTCATTTTTAGGGACTGGAAGTGAAGTGATTGTGATGCACAGCACAGCACCCGGTGCACGCAACGTAATGTGTCCTCTGCATTTAACCATCACCCATAGTGAGCAGTGGGCAGCCATGATGGGGGAGACGGGGAGCAGCGTGTGGCACATCAGTGGCACCTCGGCGGATCTGGAATTGAACCGGCAACCTTCGGAACCTTCCCAGGCCAGAACTGGTAGTCCGGCCCTCTCCAGGAAAAGTGGGCCTGGTGAAGGGTTAACGGGGCAGAATCGGCAGCCATCACTTTAATCATAATCAGCCGGTTAAAGAGGAGTAATGGAAGCCGGGCCCCGCGCTCCGCCGCAGATTAGCCGGCAATTTGCATAGCGCCTTCCTTCATCCCCGGCGCTGCGGAGACAGCTTGTCCTCCTCGGACACAGCCGAGCGTAGCCTCCGGGGCCGCTTTGACAAATGGATCCCCGCGCCGCTGTCTCTGGGCCTGGGACGGGGCAGCGCGCCGACAGTGATTGATCGCCGACGTGGTAAATAGTGCAGAACTTTTTCTAATAGGAGTACAAGGGGTGTTTAAAAATCGCCGTAATGGAGAAATATGAAGCGGCTCGGAGGGTGGGGACGGGCGAGAGGGGAGTGGCCACGCGTGGACGGGCTCGGTGGTCCACGCAAGAGGCCAGTGGCCAGGTTCCATCAGCAGGCCAGGGCACGGGAAGGATGGAGGGACACAAGGACAACTCCAAAATATAAAATAAGAACAAGAATAATAATAATAGTACCATTTTGTACATCTTTGCATAGAAATTTTGCACAAATTTACATAAAACTACCAGCAGGTTGTGATAATAAAGACGAATGCTGACATTTTTGGAGAAGAAGATGGAAATGGGACTATTATTATTATTATTATTGCTGTTGTTGTTGTTGGCCTGGAGAACTGGGAAGAGGAACAGCTTTAGGAATCTTTTTAAGATTATTATCTGCAAGTAACATGTTCCGTTTTGCAGTAGCGATGGTGACGTATTTAAACTGACGGGCCAGGTTTAGGCCTCCCTGCCACCCACATTTACGTGTGCCATGGGTTTAAAAGAAAAAAGTTGGGCGTGGCCACATGGCCTGTTTCATTTCAGGCATTAAAGGACACGGTTATTTTAGCATTCTTCGCGTTATTTCTGCCGTCTGGTAGGAATAAGGATCTAGCAAAAACGAAAAAGTGTGCATTTTACACACAGCTGTTAATGGAGAAGGAAAATGGAAGACTGCTTTGGTTCTAAAAACTGAAACATTTCCCCAATTAGTTATTTATAAGCCTGTTCAGTTTTTAGGCACAGAAATATTGTGAAAGAGTCTCTGTGTCATCCGTGCCGAGTGGCTCAGAGGATGATGGGTATTTCTGCTGTCTAACTCAGCAGGGGGGGGCTGATGGTCATGGGGCAGTTCACAGTTTTTTTCTGGGGAGCCACGGCGCGGCCAGTGAGTGGTAGGAATAGAGAGGGAGGCTGGCCAGTGATGAAAGGACACCGTTGTCGCACTTTCTCCCGCTTGCGAAGGGAGACCTTTCTGGTGAGTGGGTTCGGAAACGCGAAGAGCGGCGGCTTATCAAAAAACAGAAAAGGGAGAAAACCGGAGTGTGTCTGTGGGCGAGGGGGGGTTGGTTTTTGATGGATAGCTCCCATCACTCACTGTCCCCCCTCTGCCGATCACGATAACGAGCAGCTAGAGTGATGTGGTACTGTGTGTAGTGTGGTGTGTGTGTCTGTGTATGTGTGGTGGTGGGGGTGGGGGTGGGGTGGGGGGGTACCCACACCAACATTGCCAAGGCTGGGGGTCCCTGCCACCATGAATCATGCCCTCTCTGCTGTGAAATTAAAATGGAGTCAGCCTGTGTGCGAGAGGGCCGGCGCTCACTGGCGCTTGAGGGGCAGCCCAGCCTCCCGGTTCCTGTTTACAGAGCAGCAAGCCCCCTTCTCAACTCCTACCTATCCCCTCCTCATTCTCAATTACTCCACAATTAAAGGAGGATGATTCTGTTCGAGCCATGATTGCAACTTATTTATCGAAAAAGTAGTTATGAGCTCCGTGTCCATTTTATCGCAGCATGAATGACGATTAGGTGTTGCTGAGTCGAGAAACACACGATGGCCACACACTGCTCACAGTAGCACCGCTGCACATTTCACAGGGTGGGTTAAATGCAGATGCAGCATTTGGTTGCATGTACAAGAAGGATCACAACAGGAAGACGACCCATCTCTTCTGCCCTCTGGCGGCAGCGGGGCGCACTGCTGGAAGAGAAGCAGCTCGAGCCTCGTCCTTTATCTGCAGTACCCTGTACTACCACGTGGGGTTTTAAAAAACATTATTTACAGAGCTCATTCCAACATCTGAGGTATTGTCCACAACACAGGCAATTAAATAATTACCTAACACTTTAATTTTAAATCCTTGACACAACCATTCATAAGTATGAAAGGTTATAGTGGTGTGAAAGGTTTACTGTTTTACAGTTTACTGTTTCCCAGTCCAATTCAAATTTGACTCTGAGCACTTTTATCACTAAACTGTAACTGAAGTGCATATTAATTCAGGAATTTCTTCATGTTTACCTCATAGACCCTTGTTCAACTCCTTTTAATCAACTGATGGCTGGCCTGTAAGGGAAAGTACCAGAAGCTGGGACTCTCCAGGACTTGGATGGCCTGCCTGGCCTTTAGCAGCAACCCCAGAGCCAGGGCCCTGCATGGGGCTTTGTGGCTTTCGTGACAGAGTGCTGGTCAGCCTAATCGCTTTAGTGCTCAGACTGGCACCCGTCCAGGCACTGGCTGCCGTCCCGAGCATCCCTATGCCAGGGCTGTGTGCCAATCATGGCAGCAGAATGACCTGACACAGACAAGGCTTGGAGACTGCCATCTGCTGACCAGAATCAGAACAATATTGTCCACCCTATCCTGACCCGCCAAGGTGCCACTGAAGTGCCACTAACATATATGCAGAGGACTCATTCCGCTCCGTGTGCTGTGTTGCTGTATTTCATAATGACAATCACTTCACTTCACTTATGAAGCAGAAGATCAGAAAGTCACAGGTTCAAAACCCAATTTCTGCCATTGGGTCACGGAGCAAGACACCTAACCCTGAGTTGCTCCAGGGGGATTGTCCCTGTCACTACTCATTGTAACGGGGGTCGCTCTTGATAATGGCGTCTCCTAAATGCCATAAATTGTTAATGTTAATGCATGTCATACATATATCATGTCTCCATATAAAGTGCCTAATTTATTCCACACTTTAAAATTGTAATTGTAGTTGAAAAAAAATATATTATCTTGACAAAATGTATAGGAATGACTTAGAATGCAAAAAATGTATCATGAAGTGTAATGTTACAGTAACTGTTCCGTAATTAGAGATTCCTTAACTGTTTAGTACTATTTAGTAAAATGTTTTTAAAGAAAAAAAAACAGGTTTAAATGAACACAAGTGATTGAGGATTAGACTAAAGTTTGTTGCTGGTTTTATGTGAGCTTTGCACACCTCGAGGGCTCAGTGACTGAACATTACTTCATCTGTCCACAGAGGGGCGTTGTTGCACTGAGAACAAGTTTAGGAACAGGAACCTATATAAAAATGTGCAAGAATTTATAAATATACAGTATACGGTACCATTCAAAAGTTTGGACAGACCTATTCTGTGGTCGTTGTGGAGCCTAAGATGGAGGCAATTTTGAAGAATTCAATGAAATAAATATATTTAGTATTTAATACTGCTCATACAGCAGCAGCAGGAGAAAGTGAAGAATGTTTGGTGAATCAGTTTTTTTTTTTTACTTACATGGCTGGCTTCAATATTCTCATCCTCCATGAGATGCTCATTAACGTGAGTGAATGATAAGGTGTTCAGGACTGTTGGAAAACCATGATCGGTTGTCAAAGAGTGTGAAATGCAAAAGCTCACAGCAAAAGCTCCCTGTGCTGTTGCATTTTTTTTATTTATTGCATATTCCATCATGTGTGCTCTTTCATAGTCCTTGCATGTCTTCAGTTGTGTTCTGTAACGTAGAAAAAGCAAGACCCATAAACGAGTAGGTGTGTCCAAACTTTTGACTAGTAGTGTACTTGTACAAATGTATATGTATTTGCATTAATGTGTATGTATGTAATATGGCCTTTAATGTAACAGAAAACATAAAAATACCACCCAATAATTCAAGGAAATCTGATTGCTTGCTTCTGAATCCCTTGGCTCTGTTTTTGCTTGGTTTCGTTCGTTTGTGATTGAGCGTGTCTGCGGCTCACATTTGCCTATCTTCTCCCCAGAAGCTCTGACAGGAAAGCCTGCTTTGAATGCATGTTTGCTTGCACTAAGACTTTGTCTGTTCTCAGTTTGCTGACGTAGCCCATACAGCAGCAGTCTGCATCCCAATGTGCCTCTTTCCCTTTAAGAACCCCGAGCATGTTCCTGCTCAATTTTATATACTTGAACTTATAAAGGCTTCAGCCCAGAGCGATTGGCCCACAAGAGAGGCTGGACAGCATTACATTCCCACCGGGCTCCCAGACACAGGGTTCAACGATCGAGCGGCTGTGATTACGTAGTTCTGTTTGCTCCCAAAAAACACAGCAGATTGCTATTTTTAAATGCCAGCTGTTGACAGCTGAAATGTACTACGGTACGGTTACTTGTAACACAATCAAAAAGTCTGTGTTAGAAAGTAAATAAAGGATCCTCAGAGGAATTCCCATATTACCTCATGTCTGTAAGGGCAGTGGTGGCCTAGCAGTTAAGGAAGCGGCCCCGTAATCAGAAGGTTGCCACTTCGAATCCCAATCCGACAATATAAACACACACACACACACACACACACACACACACACACACACACACACACACACACACACACACACACACACATATATATATATATATATATATATATATATATATTATGTTTGGATTAATGCATGGGCTCTTTTTGTGAATTAGAAGAATATGTATTCTTCTAATTCACACACACACACACACACACACACACACACACACACACACACACACACACACACACACACAGACACAGACACACACACACACACACACACACACACACACACAAACACACACATATTAATATATATATGAATATGTTATGTCTTCACTTTCACTGAACTGGTGTTGTCCTCAAGTGAGATATATATCCCAAATACAGGGTGGAAGTTGTCTAGTGGGTAACACACTCGCCTATGAACCAGAAGACCCGGGTTCGAATCCCACTTACTACCATTGTGTCCCTGAGCAAGACACTTAACCCTAAATTGCTCCAGGGGGACTGTCCCTGTAACTACTGATTGTAAGTCGCCCTGGATAAGGGCCTCTGATAAATGCTGTAAATGTACAGTATACCACTTTAAGTTAATGAGGTGTAGTAGGTATACACACTTGAGGATAACACCAGTTCAGGGAGAGTGCAGGGTTTCAGAAAGTGAGTTAGATATCATAAGGAAGTGAATATCTGGTTCAAATGACCTTTCGTGTTAACTAATCTTGTTCAAAAGGTTTTCTAGTAGTCTGCAATTGGGGTTAAGTGGGTTAAAATATATACTTTAAAGACCCATTGTCCTAAACACAGGACAATGCAGTAACACACATGAGTAATAAACAGAAAACGCTGAAGGTTCTTTAAAGCAGTGAGCTTTTGCTTTAATGGCAGCATATCACAGTGTCATCTTCTCTCGACCACCTTAAGATAATTTCCAAAAGTCCTCAATCATTCACTCATGTAAATGAACATCTTGTGAAGGGTCTTTTGATGGTGACAATAGTAAATAAAGCAGTCATATAGGTAAAAAAAAAAAAGCGACTACTGCAAAAATACAAAATATACATTGGATTATTCTAACATAGCCTCCATTTTAGTCTAAATAAAATAACTAAATAGGTGCATCCAAACTTTTTAATGGTAGTGTATGAAGGGCCAAATAAATCGGTATGTCGATTGAAGAATTAAGAATCATTGGGTTGAGCCTAATTTATTTTCTTAAACAAAGTTTTTTTGGTTATCAGACTGTTAAAAGTTGTGCTCCCTGTAGTCATAATCCAGATTATTGTCTATTTTTACAGCTGCTATGTGTGTAGTGTATCATGCTAAAGAGCTAGCACTTGGATTAATGCATGTGTTCTTTTTGTAAATTAGAAGAATGCATGCAGTAGTAACAATCTTAAAATACTTGCTCAGTGGTGGATGTGTACAACCTTCAAATGTACTGGAGAGTCTAAAGGAAATGTATGGTGATGTATTGTATTATCACTGGCCTCCCATTTTCTGTTATCCATTTTGATACAGGTCTCCTGCATAAATCAACTCATTTAAGGTTATGGTATTTATGTCACTCATGGCACACCAATATTTTATTAGAAATTGTGTCAATTAAAATGATCATAAGCACAAAAGGTTGAAGGCAAACCAGAGTTGAGAACAAGCTAGATTTATTTTTTGAAGTTTAAGTAGGATTACAATTTTGACACAGGTTCAAAATTAGATTCCTTTTAATGTGTTTCACCTTTATGCATAATGTGTATAATGTATTATGTTTGTGTATGCATAAATATAAACTGGCAAAATCAGATTTAATACAATACAAACTGATGTTTGTATAAATTCTTAAGAAAGAGATGTCAATCACATTTGCATACACATAATGTAGTGGAGTAAAAAGTTTTTAAAAAGTGTTCCTAAGTAGAAATACTGTAGTAAATTAGAAATAGTCAAATTAAGTGTACTTTCTGTATTATTGTGTTCCTGAGCAAGAAACTTTTGCTCTAAGGGACTGATCAGGTAATTGGTCAGTGTAGTTCACTGTAGATAAGAGCACGAGCTAAATGTAAATTTGAACGTGAAACTGCTTTACCATTTAATCTACAACTTGCACATCAGATACACAAGGATTAGGGCAGCAAGCACATGGAGACACGCCACGCCACACCATTGTTTCGCCGATTTGCATGAGATCCACTGGAGAAGATTTGTGCACTAGCTCCTTCCTGGTTGCTCATTCAAAACACTGTTATGTAAGAGAAATGGGGGTCAATGCTGCTTGAGTATATCTTGCAGTAGGGGGTCAAGCTCTACAGCATCCTGAAAAAAAATCCTTGTATTTATGCCATACATATTCAAATGACACACACACACATTATTGACACACACACACACACATTAAAATATGAGGTAAATTGGTAGGCTCCTCACTGCCGCTTGTGTCCTTTTGCTGTTCCGCTGGGCCGATGTGAATTAGACAAGTGCAATGTGCTGGGGGGGTTACTGGCAGGCGTAGCACAGTCAGATGACATGAGGCCTTTGATCCCTGTGTAAAAATTGTTGCCCATTGTTTTTTTATTCACAGGTACATGTGAGGTTGTACAAAAGTAGGTGCTGTACAGCTTTTTCCATAAAATCGATGCACACATTGGGTGGACATGGGGTAGACATTGTCTGGCAAAAATACTGTAATATCTGACTGTAATAGCCAGAGGCACCAACTGAAGTCAAGAACAATAAGAAGGAAGTCTGTTTGTAAGAGTCCAATAAAAAAAAAGTCACAAAAAGCTGATTATAGTGGCCTTATCACATTGCGGGTGCGATTCCATCTATTAATCATTAACCTGTTTCACAGATATGATGGAGTATGGCAAAAGCAATCATGCCTACGATAAATATGGGAATTCTGAGTTCACTGTTATTTTTGCACCGGATGTTTTGGCTGCAAATGCACCATCTTTCCCTAAAACTGCACCTACACCTAGCATATGGGATCTATTTATCTGTCTGTCTATCCACGTATAACAATTTTCAGATTCATTTATGTTTTACATTTCTCTGCTTTATCATTGTCTACTCACTAAATGTATCTGCAGCTGCCATCGCTGCCATGTCAACACAATTTTTATTAGCCGCTTTAATCCAGTAAACCCTGATCTAAAGAAAAGGTGTGTGTTCTGAGTGTGTTCTCTGGGATTACTGCTCTATGATCAGAGTGGAGTTTGGGTTTGTCAATGGACAGCTCACCTCCTCTGCCACCGTCACCCATGTCGTGTTTGTTCAAACGCAAGTGATGGGTGGGGCTAGTGTGTGTGTGTGTGTGTGTGTGTGTGTGTGTGTGGGTGGAGATGGGGAGAGTATGCACCTGTAGCATTGCACCTGGCTATCGAGAGCGAGAGAAGCTGAGCAAACACTGTTCAGGAGAGAAGGAATAGGGACAGTGAGGTTAGAAAGGGCCCGGATTGGAGAGTACAGGTGGGGAAAAGAGAGCAAGCAGCAATGGTCTGACATTTTGGAAGTGAGCTATCCGACTTTCCCGAGCAGGACATTGCTGAGAAGAAGGCTGCATCTGAAATTGGGAAATATACACAATCACACAGACATTCAGGTGAGTTGAGCTTCACGCGCACTATGCTCACATATACAGGAGGCACAACACAGTCCAAAAATCCAGATTGTTGTACGTGCAGATTTAAAAGTTAGCCTGCAGGCTACAGGCTAAAATTGCTGTGCATGAAGCAAGATGACCTTTGGACGGAGGTACTTTTGAGTAACCGTCTGTGTATGAGTCGGTGCAACACGTTTACCACTCTGTGACCTCTGTTTTTTTATTTTTAGGCTTACGTTGCACATGCTATTAAAAGATATAAAAAAGAAAAAATGAAAAAAGGGCTGGTGTGTTTATTTACTTGTTGTCTGAAATATCGTATGGTCATGCGTTTCAATATGGCGGGGGTGGCACTATGCCTCCACAGTTTCATATTTCTATTAGTCACAGTGTGACCTTCAGGAACATTCAGATCTTCAAGATGTGCCATGACTGGCTGCAGAAATCCTTAAGTAACAGTCTGCAAAGGTCAACAGAGTGGTCGAAAGCCTTGGTTATCAAACTGCTAAACGTTGTGCTCCCTGTAGTCATAAACCAGCATATTTTACAGCTGCTATTTGTGTGAATGCACAATAGTTCTTAATGTCCTTAATGTAATACAGTTGCTGTGTATTTGCAGGGATTGACAGTGACTGACAGTCAGTAATAAATAATATTCACATTAGGAATGAAATGTCACTGTATTTTAATTCTGGATGACCCACACACACACACACACACTTTCATGCCCACAGCTTGTTTGAGACTGCTATGTTAGTGTTGCCTCTCGGCAATATCGCTGCAGTATCGCTTGTCATTTATTCAGAAACACGATGCTTTAGGGTTACACTCCTGCACACAACCTGTGATAGTATTTCCTGAGCACATAAAAAACGAGTGGGCGCTGTACAATTATGCAATCACACCAGCCCGGTGTTATCCTTTCCATGAAAAAAATGGATTTTTCCCCCTTAGCCCTGCCTTGAGAAAACATTCAGTCTGTGCAGCTGATGGTATCAGCGGAGATAAAGTGAATTGGGTAAAATAAGGCTAAAGAAGTATTTTGTGCTCTTTACTGTATGAGCAAATATTCTTATCAAGGGAAACTTTGAATCCCCTTTGAGGAGCTCAGCTAAAAACAAGCCGGTTTTGTATGTCCACAGTGGGGCCCTTGATAGGGGCCCAAACAGTGGTGAAGGCCTGAAGCTGGGGCTAAAGTGATTTGTTGTGCAAAGCATTCTCTTGGGTGACAGTGAAGCTTGTGCTTCTGTCCATGTCACCACTTTCAGATTAGCAATGCACTCCCAATGATTTTGGTACAGGACCTAGAACCAGTGAGATATTTTTTTTCAGTCCGGCGTCATAACTCACTGACAACCTAACAACAAAGTCGCTCAGCGAGTTCGCCCAATGCTCAAACGGTTCGCCCGAGGGTGTGTTTGTGTTTGATTTGCATGTTTGACCAATGCAATTAGGAAGCATGGCCGAAACTGTGATTCGTTTGGAGTTTGTCTAAATATTATCAGATTATCAAGCCGTGCCGTTGTGAAGTCCTCCTCTATAAAAAGGAAAAAACAATAATGATAATAATAACCTCAAGATCTTATTTGAAATTGAGCAATTGCAGCTCAAAATGCTAAAAACTGCCTGTAAAACCATCTCCACCCAAGCCTCTAGCAGCAATGACTAGTTTCTTGACTGTCTGAATGGACATGGAATTCTCAGTAAAATATGTGAAAAGTTAGGTGAAAGGTTACTTTTGTTGAATTGAAGGGTTCAGGTACAAAGAAGCGGTATTTTAATTTAAGCTAATTCTGCTAATATCCAGAACACTAGCCTGAATGCTCAACCCCCAACAATGCAATGCCAGTTCCTTTAAATAATGTGAGCTATAATAAAAAAGTTTAATTATTTTGCTGAGTACCAAATAGACTTTTGCCAAATTTAATGAAAAATGTAAGAAGGAATATAAATTAATTTTGTTTGTCGGTCATTTCACAGATGATACCATTTCTAAACTCAAAACAGTTGTTTTTCATTGTTATATTGGTTATAGTTCAGGGATTTATTTTTTACAAAGGTTATGGTTAATATGTTGCCCACATAAGATCAGGTTATATCAACTGATTGGACATTCATTAATTTTTAAGTTTTAATTAGTACAACACTTAATACATAATCGTAATGTGAAAGAAAAGATGCTTACTACTTAATGTAAGCATCTGAGCCACATTAAAATCTTTTAGGATCAGAACACTGTTTATTTATATATATAAAGCATTAAAACACACTCCATGCCCCATTTTTTGCATGGCCTAATAAGAGGAGTTTAAGGTGTGCCTCGTTACTTTAATGTCTGTGCTCTTCCCATCAACACTGGGCTATTTGCTGGGAAACAGACATTAACTTTGCCACCCAGGACATTTTCTGTACCTCGGAGTCACGACACGACCACTTGCTCCCGCTTGCTCACACAGAAACTCTGAGCGAGTCCCAGGGGCAGAAAGTCATCACCAACAAATGCCAAAGCTATTAGCATATGGTATGGAAATGTCCACACTGTTGCCCAGCAACCAGAGGGAAAAGGACCACACCTTCTTACTGAGAGGGACACAAAGCCACAGGTTTTATCTGCTTTGTGTGTGTGTGTGCGCATCTCCCAGTGTATTGTTTGAATTATCTGTTTGCACATCCATACATGAGATTGAATTTCTTCTCTGTGTCTTTGTGTCTGCCTGAAAGGCATTATGGCGTTTGTCTGCATATGATATCATTGCAAAGGCAGTGAAAGTTTGATTTATTATTATTTAAAAAAAACTTTTTACACATGTACCTGTGTCAGCAACAAATCTGTGCCCACATCCTAGGTAAACAGCAATGAATGGAGGTGTGGTGCGACTCCCTTAAGACCAAAGCCACATACACCATCCATGATGGTCTTAGACGGCTCATATCGTTATCACGTTGGTTAATAAAGAAGAGGTACTGTCGCCTTAGCAACAGGCCTGCTTTGCCGTGAGTTTGTGTGAAACGCGATGCCAGTAACATGACCCCTGCACTACAGTCATTCTGTATTGCCACCATATGGTGTCTATTGAGTGACACTGAAAAATTCAGGAGGCCTCGCCACACCCAGACACAGATCTGTATATCTGACCCATGACCCCGGAGCAGCTCAGCTTTCATACACTTTTCCTCAGCGGTTGCTCCTCCGTTGAACTAATTCAACTTTCCGTGTGCTCCACAGCGGAACCTGTGCTCCTCTCCTTTCCCCCTGGTGTGCGGCGATGGCTGAACCAGCCCCCAGCTGGTGGAAGCTGACGTTCATGCGGAAGAAGAAGTCAGAGTCCAAAGTCCTGTACGAGATCCCAGCCGAACATGGCAGCAACATGGGCCATGGCGGAACACTGCCTGCCACCGAGTGCCCGGATGAAAGCCAGTTCAACGCCCGCCTGGAGAAGATCGTGGACAAGACGGCCACCAAGGGCCGGCATGTGAAGGTCTCACACTCAGGGCGCTACAAGGAGAAAAAGAGGATCCGAGCCACACTGGCCGAGAACCCGGAACTGTTTGCTGGCAATGAGCCCAGCAATGAGAACCACCAGAGAGGCCAATAGAGGAGAGAGACACACATGCTGCTGCAGTCTCCACTCAAGGCATACTCACCTAAATTCACACACACACACACATAACCTTGGCCACCTTCCATAAACACCTATTTCCCATTTCAGTCACACATAAGGGCAACATGTCAATGCATGAGCTCACTTTTTGTCCGAGGAGGGGTATCATGGCCTAGTGGTTTAAAGAGGTTAAAGCATACTGACATCACACAGACACACAGACACATACACACATACGCACACACTTTATATTAAAATGTAGAGCAGGGGTCCAAGGCTAGGTTAGGATTCCATACATAATCAATGGGCCCCTGAAAGAAGATAACTTTAACTCTCCACTGGCATCCTCTGGGTGTGTGGGCTCCAGTTAGCAGTTTAATTATTAATGTCAGTGGTCCATGCCATCGCTTATTTGTTAACTGATCACCAGTCCGGTGGCAGCATCACACTGGAGCCGACTGGTCTGTGTGCCTGTTGGTGCATAGAAAGCAAATAGTTTACATATAAAAAAACAGCATGCACTAGAAGAAAATAAAAAAGCTTGACACTCGAAAGCACTTCTGATTGGTGGTTTCATCTTTAAAGTGAAGTGATTGTCATCGTGATACACAGCACAGCACACGGTGCACACAACGAAATGTGACCTCTGCTTTTAACCCATCACCCTTGGTGAGCAGTGGGCAGCCATGACAGGCGCGCCCGAGGAGCAGTTTGCTCAGTGGCACCTCGGCGGATCGGGATTCGAACCACCTTCTGATTACGGGGCCACTTCCTTAACCGCTAGGCCACCACTGCCCTTTGTTGCAGAAGTGACCGTTCATTGTTTCTATGGGAAGTCCAGGCGAGTTTCACTGCACAGTCATATTCATAAAAAAGAAATGAATTACGCATTATGTATAAAATGCCTTAAATACACAATGATTTACTGTGTCTTTTCTTTTTAAATATGTTAATTAATATATCAGGGGAAATGCTGAGTAAATGTTAAATACTGTAACCTCAGTGTTTTGTTTGTTTGTATTTTGTTTTCATGTGTCTTTCCCTCTTGGTTGTCTTTCTAATGTGAACATTAGAAAAATGTAATTTATAATAGTTAGACACAAAGCTGAATATGTGCCTTCTGGGTGGCTTATATTGCTTTGAATTTATTCTTGACCAGAGATGTGTTTATAAAAATTTATATTTTAAATGATTTTGTAAAATATGCAACAGACATCTGACAATTTTATACCCATTATAATAAATCATTTGATTTAAAAATGTGCGCACTTAATTACATTTTTTTTTGTACTAACACTGTACTCATGTGCTAGACTGCTGCTTCCTTTTTTTTTTTTTTTTTTTACATTTACGCACTTTGTAATCACGGTGGAAACTGAAGTCTGAGATTCAGCAACATTCTGCCCCCTGCTGGACGATTGCGTATTCCTGCATGCTGTAACATCTGTTTTCCAGCAGAGGGCAGAGCTCGTGTCCGTTGCACCTTCCCCAAATCAAATCGTTAGTGCAGTGTTTCAATGAGCATCACACTGCACACCAGCAGCATGTTCTTCCCACGGTGCATCCTGGTGCCATGTCTTCCCCGTTCATTTACCTTTTTACATTTACAGCATTTATCCAGAGCAACTTACAGTCAGTAGTTACAGGGACAGGAGCAACTTACGGTTGGTAGTAAACCCCACACAATGGAAGTAGGTGGGGTTTGAACCTGGGTCTTCTGGTTAATGGGCAAGTGTGTTACCCACTAGGCTACTACCACCGTTCAAATTATGCACAAGCACCCACCCTTCCACACCCTTCACACCCTTCAAGTCCAGTTCTAATGGTCACTTGCTCTTTGTGCATACACCACAATCTATGAGGTGCTGAGTGAACCAGCAATGACCACATTTGTATTAGACAATAAAGGAAAAAAAAAAGATTTCTTAGATCAGACAGCACGGGCCAGCCTTTACCCTCCATGTACAACACTGCGCCTTGGCAGCCAATTACCAGTTAACTTTTACAAGATAATCAATGCTATTCCTTTCAGCAATTAGTAGTCATAACGTTGCGTCTGATAGCAATACACTATTTGGTGAACATTTACATTTGTGGATTTAGCAGAGCAGCAATAGGGACGGTCCCCCTGGAGCCACTCTGGGATAATGGTAATAATGATAGTGAACCTGTCACTGACGTTTTCTGGTTCATATAGGTGAGTGTTTTACTCTCTAGGCTACTGTGCCTTTTATCCATATGTTATCCATACGACTCCGAGTATAAAACGTTTCTATCTAGATAGTTTTTATCTTCTTGAAATGTTTATTCTGCTATTTGGCCGTCATTTACTGAACACTGCGAAGGAACTTCCCTGAGAAACTTTTCTGCCATTCCATTCTGAGCGCGGAAACTGGTGCGGAGTTTTGTGAATGACAGGTCTGTCCTACCAGTTTGGCCACCATCGGAACTCACAGTTGTCGCGGTGAATCTGAGCTCGCGCTAAAACAGATGGTATCTGTCACTCAGCTGTTTACTGTCACGTAGCCCCCCAACGATGAAGTCCAAATGACAGTCAGCGCGCACGACACACGTGCGTGTATGTGTTCACCTTATTCGATCTCTTTAAACTTTCACATGTCCTCTTCAGCCCGTCCAGTATAAAAAGGGTCCGTCCGTTTAATCACGTGGGTACGTTTAATTTGGCGATCACGACACGGCACGTTACGTTCACTGATCAGGGCACGATATCCAAACCTCTTTCCAACTGCTGATCATTGTTTACGTGCTTTGCCAGGTTAAGAGTCACAGTAGGTGCGCTCGGAGGGGAATGCGTTGGGTAATTCGACCGAGGGTTCGACCGAGATCTGAGAGCAGAATCACGTCTCCGCAAACACTCGCGTTGCCAGGTCTGCTTTTTATAAGCGAAAAGGTGAGGCAACCCACAGGTGGAAAGACAGGCGGTCAGTAACAAGGCCGCCGTCGACATTAGTACAATAGAAACAGACACAACAAATTAACGCGAACAGACCAACTTAGCAATTAGCCTCTCGTCTCAAGCGCGACAAGACTGCAGGTTTGTCTGCAAGCGTCTGGCAACACCAGCCCGCAGGTGAGGCGGCAGCAGTGACGTCAGCCGGCAGCATCTCGCGTGGGGTTAAGAAGTTTGAAGGTTTGTTGTCCGCCAGTTCAGTGTTAGTTCGTCTGTCGGTGGAGGTGAAGCGCGTCTCCCACTGCGCGTAAAAACAGCAAGGTGAGCGTCGTTCCGTGCGTCAGAGCCATTCAAATACGCGCGTGTATTTTACGGCACGTTATGATTGCCTCTTGGCGTGAAATTTTGCTGTTTATGTTACAAGGGAGGCACTGAAATTTGTAAAAAAAATTGGATTGTTGATCTATCTCGGATATTATGCGTTTTCCTCCTCTCCACTGCATTTATGTGGTGGTGTGTTTTTTTTTTTTTTGTTTTTTTTAATCTTTTTATTTCACGGTCGATACCTGCTGAGGACCAAGTCTTCTCACGGGCGTGTTCAACTTGTCCAGCCGGTTCCGCGCATAGCGGGCATCTTGTGCCCAAAAAAGTTTTAACGTTTACCTTCAAACTACTCTTTACTGTACATCTAAGAGTGTTTTTTTTTTTTTTTTTTTTTTTAGTTATCCTGTCAGGTTGTGCTGATGTTGAGGTTTCCAGAGCTAGTTATCATGGTCTTTATTAAACAATGCACGTGCGTCTTCTTCGTTGGTTAAAAAAAAAAAGACTGGCCTCCATATGTTCTGCCTTTTATGCTCCTTTTGGTGCCCTCTGACCTCTTTAATAAGTTAATTAATGTAATCTAACGGCCTACGTGATTGCTTGCCTTGCTTTAGTTTATAGGACCTAAATAAAAAAGGCTTTTTTTTTCTAGAGGGGCATTTCCAACAGTCCAGTATCACGCTCTGAAACGCTATTAAAAAAAAAAAAAAGCCATCTGAAACTGAAATGGCCCCGTAATCAGAAGGTTGCCGGTTCGAATCCCGATCCGCCAAGGTACCACTAGGTGCCACTGAGCAAAGCACCGTCCCCACACACTGCACCTGTCGGGCACCTGTCATGGCTGCCCACTGCTCACTCAGGGTGATGGGTTAAATGCAGAGGACAAATTTCACTGTGTGCACCGTGTGCTGTGCTGCTGTGTATCACATGTGACAATCACTCCACTTTAGATGGACAGACGGCATCAGCCGCCACAGCCCATTGTGCTGATAGATCAGTCCTGAGCTGGTTGTGGTTGGGCCGCATGCCTCAGATTGCGATGCTCGAGTCGAGGTGCATATCATAGTTTTTGACTTGTCTCGTCAGACAGTGATCATGTGACGAGTATGGCGATATGAATTGTTTTGAAAGTGACTGGAAGGGGTGTAGCTCTGACGAGGGTATTTATTTATTTTTCCTCCCTGTGTAAAAGTTATGGATTAATTTTCTTCCTTTCTTCACTCCCTTTAAGATGTTTTGTGAACAAAGTATGCTACTGAGTAATGCGTAGTGGTATTAGAAAGACATGACTTGTATAGAAATCCCTGTGCGTTGTTATTGTCATTCTTTTAAGGCGTGTCATTTCATATTTCATCCTGTTGCCCAGGTGAAGCCGCAGGGCCGTTCAGGTTTATGGTGATTCAGGATGTCCCCTCTGAATGCCTGACTGCTGAGGTGGCAATACCTGCGCTACCAAGATGAGGGTGTGTCATGGTTTTGGGGTTGTTGCCACTTTATTATTGTAATTATTGTCATTCAGCCACCAGTTACATGCCTAGATTGTGGGCACTGGTAACCTGATGTTGGAATGAGCCAGTTTTCTGGATTCATCTTAATGCCCCTTGATTGCTTGGCCATGCTTGCTTTCTTCGTGTTTGTATCTTTGGTAGAGCAACCGTTTCCTGGTGTGTGAGGACTCTGTAGTGTCTGCTAATGTAAGGTGTTCCCTTCTTTGGCACTCTAGACTGTAAATCAGAGCACTTGTTTTCCAGTCCACGGTTTGAGGCTCGGCCAGCGGCTGCATACGCCACATTTTAGCTGATTAACTGGAATCTGGTTGTTGGTATCCTCATTCCATCATCTTTGGCTTAGTCGTACTGACTGACATCCAGCAGGGTTTAATATTAAGACCCTATGAGTGGTAGAACTTATGCCTGGAGGGTGGTCTGTGCATGGATATTGTAACATGTATACATTTTTCAATAATCTATAAGATTTATAAAGTAATCTGCGTGCCTTCTAACACTTTTTGTCAAGTGTTGACAAATCAGCCCCGTCAAACTTCTTCAGACTTGTTTGTTGAGTTGTTTTTGAGTTCCTTCCCTTTTCTTTTTCAGGTGTCTGTTCCTTTGCAATGAAGAAGAGTGTTTGAGGCAGACAGCAGATTATTTCAGGAATTAGGTTTGGACTGTGTTTTGTCTCTTTTGGAAAATGGAGTATCAGGGGCGTCCCCCCACCTCCAGCCAGTCCATGATCAGTGGGCTGGATAAATCCCCCGTGGCGATGTTGAAGCCCACTCACTCTCGCACCAACAGCACAGGCTCTTCCCGGCACTCTCGCCAGGTCAGTGGGTTCGCCGGCAGAAATGCTCGGAGTTTTTTTTTTTTTTTTTTATTTTAATTTTTTTTGTGCCTCCCATTCATCTGTTCTTCCCGCCCAATTTGCGTCTGCAGAACTCGAGAGACTGGGAGGTAATGCCTGACGTTCCCCCCGACAACCACAAACCCGACCAGACACCGGAGATGCCTGGCATCTGCGAGGGATTCCTGTTGAAGAAGAGGAAGTATCCTCTGCAAGGCTGGCACAAGGTGACTTTCCAGATTATTAATATTATTGTTCCAAATCCATGTCTAAGCCTGAAATTTCATTCCCTCTTTGCAGAGATACTTTCATCTGGAGAAGGGCATTTTGAAATATTCCAAAACTCCTCAGGATGTGAGTGTTTTTGTCTAGCCCATTATGTTTAAAATGATTTAAGTTTTGCAGTTTACTGTAGATAAATAATGTTTAAATGTTCCATTTCTTTTCAGATATTTAAGGGCAAAATCCATGGGAGTCTTGAAGTCAGTCTCGCTGTGATGTCAATTAATAAAAAGTCCAGACGAATTGACCTCGATGCAGGGGATAACATCTTCCACATGAAGGTTTGAAGATGAATTTACCGGCGTTGTCTTGGCCTATGATACATTTATTTTATGCCACAAGCTCTCGACTGAAGTCTGACTTCCCTCCGAAACAGACCAAGAACCACGAGATGTTCTACATTTGGGTAACAAAGCTGTCAGCCCACCGCGTGTACAAGAAGAATGAAGCCATGAACCATCACCAAGGCGTCCTGCAGGCCCTGTCATCAGGCACTAACTCCCTGCCGGCTGTGGCCAGCTTTGCCCAGAGGAGCATGAACATGCCGAGCATGGTGAGTAGAAGAAACGGGCTTTCCCGCGGCCGCATGGATGCTTTCCATGGTACAGCATGACTTGCGGTATTTTTATACCCATTCTGTGTCCTTTTCTGTGTTTTTAGCATTTCCAGGGCACAGAGGGTGATGCTGATCTGGAACAGACGGTCACAGCTTCATCTGGTGTGAGCTTCAAAGTCTCGGCCTGGCTTCAGCAAACGCAGAATGCCGACTCCTGCACACAGGGTAATTCATGTTCCTTAGGGTGTAATGTCATCTCTTCGTTAATCTGTCAGTTTATTAAAGACTAATGTGGGTTTCAATGATTACATTTCGTTGGCATCCTTGTTCTGCAATATGCTGGAATCTCAAGAATTAATGCTGGCCCTTCTGTTCTTACATTCTGTTCTGACATTCCAATCTAGAACCTGAAGTGTACGTCAAGCTGGTGTTGGCCTGCTTGGCAACTTTTTTTATTTAGTAAGACTCTGAGTTCCTGTGTCTGGCATTTGAGACCACTTTTTATTTCACTTCTTTAATCTGGGGATTAAGGAACTAGACATAGAAATGATGACAACATGCTAGTTAGGTATATCTGGGAGAGACCGTTCTGTGTTTGACACATTGCATATGTTATATATATTATTCATGCAAGTCTTAGTGGCATTCAGTTAGAAGTATATAGCAGGGTCCAGCAGCACCTTCATGTCTGTTATTTAAAGATATTTAGACGTTCACCATTAAAGAAATACTTTACCTATTGGTTCAATATAAATGTAGTTGTATTTTTAATCCAGCTCATATATTCAAGTTTTTGTACCGATTCCAATGTTCTGATACTGAATTTTCAGAGCTGAGTCGGTGTCAGCTGGACCTGGCCGAGTTGGATCGGCTGATCCAAAGGCTTCACTGTTTGGACGGAGGCCTGCCAATCACAGACAAAGACCTGGAACACCGCATCAGCATGCAGGTAGGGGCCTGGTTCATAGCGTTGCTCCCCAATTTTAGCAATGTATGAGACCTGCGGTAACATATATTTCCCTCCTGTTTAGAATCTGTTCTTGGAAAAGCCAAAAAAGAAATCCGGAAAGATTTGGGGACACTCGCGTACTTTGTCGAGAATTGAGGCCCTTGGCATGGTCCGTTGATGTTTGCCTGTTCCCCTCTTTAAAAGTCAGAAGTTTGGTTTTATGTTTTGCATTTGATTTATTTATTTATTCAAATGTTTTTCTCTATACCTCTTATTAGCAATATACACCAAGTCACTATGCCAGCACGTCACACCTGGGCGCTTCAGTCCAGTCGATCCCCGACTACGTCTATTCTCAGCTCTCCACGCCACCGGTCACCTCACCCGAGGGCAAGAAGCTGCATAAGGATATCTATGCCATGTCAATGAAGGGTCAGTTGAAACGGCGCAGCATTGGGGTTCTTTCAGGAACTGCTCAATCACTGCCATATATATGTAGCTGAATCACAGTCTATGAGTTTCACTAAATACTTCACAGGCCCGTTCTTCATGATATTTGTATGAGTTGTGTTCTTGTAGATTTACATGCTGCCTAAGCTCTTCTTAGTGCTGTTTTTATTTATTTATGTATTTATTTATTTACTGCACATTAATTGATTTACTTTTCTGTAGTAACAGGGTACACCGTAGTGGAAGGAGAGAGGTGCTTGTTGAGCACAGAGTATTCTTATTAATATTATTTTTATATTTCTTGTTGGCATTATGCATTCACATAATTTATAATTGTTTTTTAAATGGAAAATGTGGAAATGCAAGCTCATTTAAGTCTCAATCTTTTCATGATTTATTTCTTCATGTTCTTCATATGTAATGTTTGTCATTAAGAACAGGATCTGATGTTTCTCCACCTTCTCTCCAGTGCACACGTCACTGAAGACAATCCATGAGGTTCTCTCAATGGAGCGGGAGCGTGTCAGACAGGCCTGGACTGGACCAGATCTACGCCAGTCCACCTCTGACCAGCTGGCTACCTTGTGCACTACACTTTCTGAGGTAAGATCTCTGAGAACTGCTGGGTCCAGGTGTGGTATGTTCTTCTTTCATAGTCACATGAGATTTCGAACAATCTATCTGAATGCCGGTATTGTTTAGATACCATGAGGACAAGAACCTGCCGCACCTTCTCTTCTTAAAACATTCACAGCTCCCATGAAACCGCTGAACAAGTTAGGGCTGTTTTGGGTTGCGCATGTTTTTTTTTGTTTTTTTTTTTTTCTCTCCCCCCCCCCCTCCACACAAGTTGGAAAACTAACTCTGATCTCAATATGTGTTTCCATGAGATTTTAATCCACATGAAAGCATGTTTCCTTTTGTGTTTTTAATGTTAAACTGAATTGTTTTTGCATTCATCTCGTACCATTTGTCATGAATTTCTGCAGTTGGAGGTGCAGTCCCGTCTCACCAAGATACACTCCGTGTCCCTGTCCTCAGATTCAACAGAGGAGTCTTTCTGCACTGTGCGCCAGGACCAGGTGAGGTTATACTACAAAAAAAACCTTGTTCAAATTTCATTTCCTTGTGAAATTTCACGTGATTGAGTTTTCCCCAGCCCACCCCCTCCCTTGCCCGCCATCACAACCGCCAGGTGTCTGTGACTGAATCTGTTGCTGAATACTACGATGCCAGTGAGGTCCTCGCCACTGAGAGTTCATCAGAAAACGAGGCTTCAGATGAGTCAGGCCTGAGTGATATCACTACCAGCAATTCAGAACCGGAGGAGACCCACTGTGAGTCTTTCTTTTTTGATGTATTATGTGGAGGTACATTTCTGATCCAGACCCTTATTTTGAATTGCAAACAAATCATTGGCAGATTTTTCAGGAGACAATATAAAAATCCGTCTATTTGGAACTGTTTAACAAGTTCCTGCAACAGTAAAGGTGATTAAATGCCTGATGTCTTAATGAGGCACCCACAGTAGATGAGATGTGGAAACGTTTTGAAGTAATGTTAATTTAAATAAAAACCAGAGTGTATCCATGGCATTGATGTCCTGTTTATATCCACTTGACACCCACAGTGACCACAGCCCTGAAATACCAAGCAAGTGTATCTAGTGCACATGACGTACCCAACAACGTCCCTAAAGACACCGCACGCAGAAGGACCTTGCCGGCCCACTGTGCTGACAACAGTCACATTGGCATCCTCTCCATCCTCTACAACAACATCGGGAAGGATCTGTCCCGGGTCTCCATGCCCGTGGCCCTGAATGAGCCCCTGTGTTTTCTTCAGAGATTGAGTGAGGAGCTGGAGTATTCCCACCTGCTGGACATTGCAAATCGCATAGATGACCCTTACGAGAGAATGGTACGAATTTCCTTGTTTGTCTGTGTGTCTGTTATTTAGTGTTGAAAATAAGCTGATTGACATTTTGTTACAGGTGTACATGGCTGCTTTCTCAATTTCGGGCTACGCTTGGGCCTCGTGGCGTAATCGCTACAAACCATTCAACCCTGTCCTGGGAGAGACTTATGAGAGTATCAGAAACGACCGTGGCTTCCGCTTTGTCAGTGAGCAGGTAGGAACAGGTTTTGCTGAATTGTCACATTATGTATATATTTCCTGTATCGTGTTTCCTGTAAAAGTTTTTTTTTTTTTTTTTTTTTTTTTCTCCTCTTCCCCCCCCTTCTCTCCTTTCTGTAGGTCAGTCATCATCCCCCATTGTCAGCTTGCCATGCTGAATCTGAAAATTTTACTTTCTGGCAAGGTAAAATAAAATAGCAGTATCTTGATTTTATTTATTAGATTTTATTTTTTTGAAATTTTTTTTTTTTTTTTTTTTCCCCTCCCAGACCAGAGGTGGAAAAACAAGTTTTGGGGCAAGTCGGTGGAGATAGTTTCCAGTGGAATGGTCAATGTCACTCTGCCTAGGTAGGTCTCAAGTGACTCCCTTTGAGCTTGGCTATGGCAATTCATAATAATTGTGATTTCAGAAAATACATTTTGGATGTTTATAATAAATAATTATTTATTTATTTTTAAATAAATCACTAGGTATGGTGACCACTACGAATGGAACAAGGCTGTCACATGCATCCATAATGTATTCAGCCAGCAGAGATGGCTAGAGCACTATGGTGATGTAATCATCCGCAACACAAAGAGTGATGTCTGCACTTGTAAGATGACCTTTGTTAAGGTTAGTCCCTGGATGTAAAACTTTTTTTTTTTTTTTTTTTTTTTTTTTTTTTTTTTTTTTTAAATGTACTGAGTGACTGTTTTGTTATTCACTGTATTTCTACATGTTTGCAGTCACGCTATTGGGGCTCAGACACCAGCAAAAATGAGGTGCAGGGTGTGGTCTTGAATGCTACTGGTGAGGTAGTCCACCGTTTTGGTGGCTCCTGGCATGAGGGCATCTTCTGTGACACCCTGTCCACACCACAGTGTCTTTGGAAGCCCAGTGAGTGTTTTGATCATACAATGTTGTACATGCTAAAGTTAATGTTTGTGTCACCCCATTGAACACAAAAATTATTATATTCTTTAAATTCAGACGGTCAGCCAGAGGATCACTTCCTATATTATGGCTTCTCGGACTATGCACGGGAGCTCAATGAGCTCACACCAGAACTCCAGGCCATCCTGCCCCCCACTGACACTCGATTCAGGCCTGACCAGAGGTGGGTTGTGAAGTAAAGGTGACACACACACACACACACATATAAATATATATATATATATATATATATATATATATATATATATATCACAATATTGTAACAGTTTGCGTCTGTGTGTCAGATTAATGTAGTTTTGTGTTTGGGAGAATGATGCAAGTGTAAACTGAAGCGCAATCTCTTCACTTTCACTTTAAGACCTGAATTTCTATACCTAAATATTTAGACCTGAATATTTAGGGTGAATATTTTTTTCATTTATTTTAATATCTTTTCTTTAAGACTTCTTGAAGAGGGCAAAGTTGATGAGTCTGATAGGCGGAAGGACGAGGTAGAGGAGAAACAACGAGATAGACGGAAAGAACTGGCCAAGAAAGGGGAAGAGCATGTTCCACGTTTCTTCTAGTGAGTATCCCCTTTATATGACTAACTGTAATTACAAATTTGTTTTATGTGCCATCTAATATACTTTTTTTTTTATACAGCAAATCTTTGGATGAGGCTGGCAGGGAAGTTTG
Organism: Denticeps clupeoides; assembly: GCF_900700375.1. Classification (NCBI taxonomy): domain Eukaryota; kingdom Metazoa; phylum Chordata; class Actinopteri; order Clupeiformes; family Denticipitidae; genus Denticeps; species Denticeps clupeoides. The sequence continues at coordinate 9,093,148 of NC_041713.1, read as the reverse complement.
GGCTTATAACGGAGCATATTGGAAAACCCGGGAAAATCCAGGATTTGCCAACACAAAAAACTTGGATCTGTGGTAGCGCTGTCTCTTTCAAGAAGCTTGACTCTTGCATGTGGACCTCAAATACTTGGTCTTATTTGACCAAATGTGAAGGATCAATTATTATTTTATTTATTTTTTTTTTTTACGTGCACTGATGAGCCACTCGATGCTGCTGCCGTGTGGGGAATGTGCCAAACAGGAATACATGAAAACAGTCTTGGATAAACATAGACCAATATGGGCCACCTAGTGTTTTGATGTTCCTGAGTTGCCAACCTGCACTCCCTAGTTGAAATGTGTGAAAGTGAGTGCCTAATTGAACCAAATTTTAGAAACAAATCTTTCTTTTAAAAAATGTGTTCTCAGCATACCACACACAGCCCTTATCATTTAAAATTGTGTATTTTTTTTTCTTGTTTCAAGATTCATTTGTACCACTTTACTTTCAGTCTTTGTAGAGACATTGAAAATGCATTAATGAAAGTCTCAGACTTGAAAGCATTTCCCAGATCTTAGTGAGTTTAAGTGCTTCTTTCAATCTGTATATTTATGTATTTTGTTGCGGGTTTTACCTGTTTTGTCCTTCATGGCACAGTAGAACACTTTTTGTCAGATTAAGGGGATTTAAGAGCCAAATTTTGTGTGCTTTGCCAACACTTAGTGCAGGGTGATTTAAATGTTAACTGGGTGAACCTTTCACTGTGTTGAAATAATGACATTTTGTGGATGTTTCAACAGCGTGTTTTGTCAAAGAAAAAGTGCCATTTTACTTAATTTTCTGAGCTGTATTTATGTAATTGCCCTTGTTAGTTTATTTGTTTTGAATAAATATTAAAACTGAAATTGTTGAATTGGGGTAAAAATTGTGTTCTGTTTTTTTAATGAATAAAAACCTTAATGCCATTTAGTGACTTAATTGTCCCTTTTAGGCAAATCCTATGGAATCACTGTGTCAAACCTTGATTAATTCCCTACCTTAGGCTTGGAACAGAAGAAGAGGCTGAACAACATGAATTTGCTGTAGATTTAGTGATTTAAACTTGCCATTCTAACAAATGGAAAAAACAAAGACAAGGAAGCATTAAGCTGCTTGGCTGAAGCACAAAGTGATTTCTTTATTTTAGGTTACATGTTTACCAGACGCGGTCCACATCTACCTTCATCTTCATCACACACACAAAAAAAAAAAGACAGGCCAAATATTTGTTCAATGCACCATTCTAAAGGGATTCTTCTACAAAATTAAAAGCCTACAATTAAAAATGGCTGATATTAAAAGGAGGTATATTCATTTATGGCACAAAGGGAAAAAAGGCTTTCAGTCAAAGAGCGCTAACTAATCTTTACACTTGTCCTAAAAAGAAATGTCTTTATGACAAAACTAAGGATGCTCCAAGAGGTCCACCACATCTCCCCTGGGACCACGTTGTTAACTTGATTAATGTTCTGGTGAGGAATGGTTAGCTAACATGTTTTGTGTGAACAATATCATTCCAAGCATACATGTGGAAATTCTACAACACGACAATGACATTGTGAATTGTATCGTTTGTACAATTGCTTTTTTGCTGTTTCACTGACCAAACGGATACTGTCATCAGCGTCCTCCGTCTTTAACAGTCTCAGTAGAAAGAGAGATGCTGGTTGAAGAGCAAAACGCTATGGCTTCACTGGTGCAATGCTCAGAAACATTCTAAGCAAAGAATAATGGGGGAAAAAAAAAAAGAATGATCCGGTACTTTAACAAATCCATCTTTTTCACTTCTACAAAGTGAATGTGAAGACAGTGATGATTACAAAGACATTGTTAGAAACCCCAAAACAAGCTTCTGAAATCTGCTGTGGATTATTTAGTTTCATTGTCACAGTACCATGGCAAAGACATCTGATTTTTATTAATATTCATACTGTGTGTCTGCGTGTGGATTTGGCTCAGATATCCCAGCAGAGGAGAAAGAAGGTGATTGCTTTGCAGGGAAGAACTCTCTGACCTAGGGTCAGTGTGGTTTGTGTGAACAGGACTCTCCATTGTCGCTGCCCTGTCATTTCGTTTCACTGGGAAAGAAAATGGCCGTCCACATGAATCCTGGTCCTTTTTTCCTGGCAGTTACCAGGTCAGCCAACAGGGTGCGCTGTTAGTCAGATTTTGCTGTTCTCTAAATGTGTGTCGATGTGTTTGATCAGCGCATCGTCAGGGTAGCCAGTAGGAAAGGTCAGCTGACACAGTGGGCAGCTCCGATCGTCGTTTTCCTCAGTCTCCATCCATAACTTCGAAAAACAACAACAACAAAAAAACACTTTTAGGGTTGAATTCATTCATTTGAGGACGTGTTTCTGAAGGTGATTTTCCTGAGTGGATCTAAGTGACTTTGATGTTGACCTATTGTGGATGCATGAGATATCCTGGATCCTCTTTTCCGCTACCGACTGGACATTATTTTCTATATCTTACTCAGAGATGTTATACTTTTTATTTTGTCTTATAAAAATAGGAACAGGGTCAAAATTTCATACACATATACAGACATTTTAAAAAACATAAATTCCTACTTAGGCCCACTTACATTGATGGATGGCCAAGACTGGGCGTGGTCTTCATTTAGATGTCCTGTCAGGTGACAGGTGAGGGTGTTTGGTCCTTCTGGGGCGGGAAAAGGAGGTCGTGGGGGCACAATGGTACCCAGGGTCCTGGGAGGGCTGTGCACAGTGGAAGGACAGGGCCAGTCTTCCTCTTCATCTGAAGATTGTGGTGGTGTGACCAGCGGAGCAGGCACCGGCAGGTCCTCCACGTGACACAAATGACGTACTTCCACAAGAGGGAATACCAGCTCCAAGTCGTGACGTGGACTGCCATTCAAGCTACCACCCAGAGTGCCACTCAGACTCCCCCCATGGGCAGAGGCAGGTCTTGTCCCAGTCAGCGGAGTGCGGGGTGGCCGTGGGTACAGCTCACCCATTGGCCGGGGCTTGGGCAGGGTGGAGACCGGGTCTCGGAGAATCCGGGCAGGTATAGGGTGCCCATGAACATTGGGCTCAGCCATCTCTGAGTAACTACGACGACCCTGGAAGCGTGCACGGAGGCGGCTTGAGGCCGGGCGGCCAGCATAGGAGGCGGGGCCATCTGGAGGCGAGATGGGAGGTGACAGCCGGAGTCTGTCTGGAGACGGACGCTGAGAGGCCGGAGAGTGACGCTGGGAAGCGGGAGAATGGCGCACCACTGCAACTGACACACACAAAAAATAAGGACATTTATTCAATGCCGTACGTTTTCAATTCATAGTTTAGCTGAGCTACAACTTTACCTGTAAATACAAAAAGACACTTCCGGGTCAAAGACGAGAGAGGGCTTTACAGCCTAGTACTGTTCTGGTAAAGCTGAACATTTAACTACCAGTGGAATTACCTAGGTGTAGGTGTAGTTCAATTTAGTACAAATTCATTCAACAAAAATGTTTACATGTATTTGAAAAGTCAGATTAACATTATTTCTGAACACTCAAATATGTCCTTTATGACAGCCCTATGAAAAAACAGAGTTGACAAAAATTATGCATTTATGGGTTGATCTCCATCAAACCCCCACAGTTGCCAGCCGTGCTTCCGTCGTGCTAATGGTGTGATTATTGTATCCATTAGGAGTCATGTTTGACCTTCTGAGTGTGTGATTCATGCAACTTTCACATTCTGTGCATATACATCCTCGCTGTAAACGATTCTAAATGAATGCATCTACTAAATTAAACTTTTTGTAGAAATGTGTTATTGCATTTTTTTTTCAGTCAGACCTGGGCTTTTTGGCTCTTGTGAAACATGTCTCAGGATCTTGCTCTGTTCGGCAGTAAGGCTGCGAATCCGCCCCAGCTCCTCCGTCAGCTCGGTGTAAGCCAGGGCCAGATTCACTCTGTCGGGGAGACGAAGGGATTACAGCAGCTCCGAGAAATTTTATACAGGAAGAATACAAAATAAAAAACGTGCAGAAACGACAGCGAGAGAATGAGGCGGGGAGGGGAGGGGGTGTGTGGGTGCACTTATACAACTCCACTTGGGACAATCGCTGGGTTACGCAATGCTGAGTGCACTCTCTGTTCCATTTAGTGAATGTGAAACGCTGTTAATTGCAGATGAATCCCACAGATGGGAATCGATTGTCCTAAATGACTACGTGTCGCTTTAAAAGGGCCACGGGGCATCACAGCTTAGCAAAACAGGTTCACACTGTTTCCGGAACGGTGCAAGACCGTATTGAGCAGAAAATATTTTCAGTAAACACATTCCAACAGACCTACATTTTACAACAATGACTTGGTTGAATTTAGAGTTTTCACAGAAATTAAATAAAATCCCCTGCGTTGGCTCGAGGTACAAAAGTGATTTCATGCATGGTTTTAAAGATGAAACTGCTGACGTCAGAACGGCTGTGACTCACTGTTCATCTCCTGCCTTCTTGATCCACTCAACATCACAGTGTTCACACAGAGTTGCCATTTCCTGCAGAATGCAGATTAACATAAAATGAAATAAATAAATAGCCCACATGCCATCAGGAGAAGGAGAAGGGATGAGCAGAACGCTATGAACTGTACGAGTAGCCCAGCTGATTTCCATGGTTACCATTCAATTGTTCCATGAAAGCACTTAGAACTACCACTATCAGTTGTTAACAATACAATACATGCATGCAGAACCTGCAACCTTCCGATTACTGGTCCATTTCCTTACCGACTATGTCAACCACTACCCACATACGGCGAGCACAGAAGAAGAGCTACAGTAGTTACAGTACACCCCTTCATGTAAATGGTATTCCCTGATGGCAGCGTCCTCATTAAATAATAATTTGCATCTAAAAAATCTGTCTGCAACTTACAGGACTTAAACCTTTTGCTACTGAGGGCTAGATGCCAGGTAATGAGAGGTTTGTTGTAACAATATCTGCTAATGACTGTTGTGGGAATAAACTGAAGATGAACTGAACTCATTGCAACTGAATCATCATTGACAATTTTTCTAATTTTTAATAACCACAGCTTGTAAAAGTGAAAGTGAAGTGAAAAAGGTTCTACAATGACAAAATGGCCCTGCAGGAGGCCTGAATTCATATTCATGTGTGTGAGTTTAACTAACCTGCCTCTGGCTGTCCTGCAGTTGCCTGAACTCTTCTTGCAGGCGATGCAGCTCTGCCTTTAGCTCCTCCTCCCTCTGACAGGCCCCCTGAGCTTCACTCCGTGCCCCCTCAAGCTCTGCTTCAAGTCTCTGCAGCTTCAGGTCAGAGAGAGCATCGAGACTACGAGAAGACTGCAAGCTCGGTCCCCGGCACTCTGATTATCACACACATCCACAAAAATATAGACAGCATATTTAAAATCTATCATTTTTCTTTAAAAAAAAAAAAAAAGAAACTGAAAACATGTTTACACCCGCCTTACTCACTAAAAAATGACTTTTTCACACACTCATTTATCAGGTAACAGCAGAACATTGATGTAAACATTGGTTTTAAGAGCCACAACACATCTAGAGCCTTAATTGAAGCATGTTAAATGAAATAATCATATGTAGTTTATTTCAGACGACACGTTGGGTTCGCTTTGGTAGCTAATGAACCCAGTGTCATTGTGGAAAGTCATGTGATCCAACCCCCAGCTGTCGCCCTGTGCCCCTGGCGTGGCACGTTGGTACTGACCACGGGGCACATCCAGGCTGGCGTGGAGCAGCAGGTACTGAGTGTCCTTGCTGTGCAGCTGCGCCATGTCCTTGCCGCCCCGCAGACGAGCGTTCAGTTTCTGCAGTGACTCGTCCCGCAGCCTAAGAGCTGCCTCCAGCTCACGGATTCTCTCCACGTGCTGCTCGGCGAGGGTGGTCTGGCCAAACAAACATAAACTAACTCCCTCAATATCCTTTAAACGCTTGGTCCTTTTACTCAGGGTCGCGGCTGATGGAGCCCATCATTCTAAGCCCATATTCTTAAAGTATTTAAAATATTACAATATTGTGAAGCAGGTCATTTGTTATCATAATTAAAATATTAAAAAGGTAATTCTTTCTATATGCATGGAATTGGCTGTATGAATGAATTATGAGTGATGAATTTCCATGATATCGTCAACAGAAATTAAACACATTTCAGTACATGTAAATATAGCAAATGTTATACCTTTTCACATTAAATTATGTACTAGTTTTCAATAAAATACAACTTAAAATCTAAAAAGGTCCACTTTGGTATCTTAGCTTTCATTTTCACAATAATTTGGATTGGGATTTTGCCCTAATTGCACTCAGACTCACCATTTTGTCCAGGTCTCTCTGGACATTGCTCTTTTCCAGATGGATCTTCTCATAGGCCTGAATGATTTCCTCCAACCTCTCCTCCCTCTCCTTAGTCTTCTGCAACTGCAGGGCAGAAACCGTTTCATTTACATTTACATTTATGGCATTTGGCAGACGCCCTTATCCAGAGCGACTTACAACGTGCTTTCAAGTTACCATCGATGAAGAGATCAATTCCGGTTCACTAGGACCCCAACTATGAATACATCTATTTTATTCACTCTGTTGTAGATTCTGTACACAAAGTTCGACAACAAGAAAATTACAATTTAATCTAAATATTCTTTAAAGAGGAAGGTCTTGAGCTGTCGTTTGAAGGTGCTCAGTGACTGAGCTGTTCTGACCTCGAGGGGAATTTCATTCCACCACCGAGGGGCCAAGATGGAGAAGAGTCTAGATGAATGTTTTCCTTTTACCTTCAGAGATGGAGGGACCAGGCGAGCAGTACTGGAGGCAGTACTGCTCAATTTCCTATTGATATGTGTGTTTTGCTATAAAGCAATTAACAAATATAAAGTATGGTAACAGTGAGTTTAGGGCAAAACTGGATTCCATTGACCGATACCTCCTGCGTGAGGGTGTTGATTTTTTGCTGAAGGTTACTGTTCTCAGAAGGCAGAAGACTCGGCTCTTTGGCCTCGCAAGAGCAGCAGAGGTTGCTGTCCTCTCCAAACTCAGTGATCATAGGGAACTGAGAAAGAGAGAGAACAAGAGAGCTTATTAACACACACTGTTAAGAGAAGAGACAAGAAAAAAAGAATTAAATTGGATAGATCAAGCATCAGAAATGTGGGTGAAGGAGAGAAGGTCGAGCGAAGGAGAGATCAGGGTAAAAATAGCTTCTCCTGTTGCCTTGTGTACTGATCAAACATGCCAGACCCACCTTGATCTCATAGCTCTTCAGCTTTCTTCTGATGTTGCTGTTCTCCCTCTCCAGGCTGGCCAGCCGGGTCTTGATGTCATGGTAGGCGGCGGCCAGAGCAAAGTGAGAGGCAGGGTACATGTTTTCTGGGAGCGGAGAGGTGGACCAGCCCCTCACACAGCAGTCCTCCCTCAGCCCCTCCCCTCCTCCCAAGAGACTGAGCTCCCCACTGAAGTCCATCATTCAGGAACTACCTCTGGAAGCACAGTGAGAGAGTTTCACTGTTCCACATCCTTCTGATTATTCTACTTTACTACAGTAGATCTGGGTGATATGACCTATAAATAATATTAAGATATTTTTAGCCCATATCAGCTGATTTTTGCTGCAAGCAGAATCCATGTCAGAGCGACTTACAAAACACAAGGGCGGAAATGCCAGGATAATTTTAACCCCTTCAATCATTCGCATCATAGACAGGTCCCCTAACAACCGCTCAAAAACTAAATAAAAATAAACAAATAACACTCTGATCAGCCGTAACTTTACAGTCACACAGGTCACGTTAGTAACACTCTGGTGGGGTCTAATATTATGGTCCACGCAAAAAAAACTGGGGAAGGTGGGGAACAGTACAATGACTATTGAAGTACGCTGTATACCACATACTATCAGTTCGCCTCGCACTCAGAAAATGATGGAATCGCTGGTGCATTTCATTTGTCAGGATTTGCACCCCTATGGCGTGGTTGAAAACACCAGGATCAGGTACATGGTGAACAAACTGGAGCCACGCTGTGTGACCCCATCTCACAAATGCTTCACAGGGGTAGTGATGCACAGGATGTGCAAGTTGTAAAAAAATATCTTCTCTCTGCAGAAAGAGTGGCAGAAATGGGACATGAAAAGCAAGGATCCTGTCCTAGTCACAGACAATGCATCAAACATGGCCATTGCAGCGTAGCTTGCCAATGTGCCACATTTCAAAAGCTTTGCTCACAAACACAGCGCGCTAAAGCTACCGTAAGTCGCCTGATTGCTGGGAAGAGTTAGAAGAATAAACAGCCTTTTCAAATGCAGCACTCCAGCCAGTCATGTACTGCAAGGAAAAACAAAAACTGATCACTCCTTTTGTGTCCATATTCATTTCTGCAGTATAGTGGACACATGAAAATACTGTCTGAGCTCAGTTTGTTAACTCCATTCTGACTGTCGCAATAAATCGCTATATAGGTACAGTATTGCAATATATTATGATATTTTATCGTACCATCTCTCAGTTAAATCAGGAATGTTGGATCATGGAAAAAACTCATTTTCGAAGGCCTGTTGCCACCCAGGTTCGTGGTTGGGGAGAACCTCCATAATCTCAGGCCAAGGGGGTGTTCCTGACATACAGTGGTTAGTACCAACAAACAGCGGCCCGGGAAGAACGTACGGTGAATCTAACTGAATTACATTTACATTTATGGCATTTAGCAGACAAACTTATCCAGAGCGACTTACAATCAGAAGTTACAGGGACAGTCCCCCTGGAGCAACTCAAGTGTCTTGCTCAGGGACACAATGGTAGTAAGTGGGATTTGAACCTGGGTCTTCTGGTTCATAGGCGAGTGTGTTACCCACTAGGCTACAACTACCCATTACAGGCCCAAAGATCATTGATACATTGAGCAGAATAAAGACTCCTTATGAGCGAAAGGTGTCAGAACATACAGAGAATAAATTGCAATATGTGAATCTACTGAGTTTCTGACCCCTGTCCAATGACACTGTGCAGCATTAGATGAAGGTCTGATGAGCAAATTCCTACGAACTCCCTGGAATTTGCACAAGCATGTGTGTGTGTGTGTGTGGGGGGGGGGGGGGGGGACGGGACGGGACGGGACGGGACGGGACTATCCAATCCAATGATTTACAGAGCGTATGGCATCTGCTGCTGAGGTGTTGGAGCCACATACCACAGAATAACTTCAGAAGCCTGGTGGAAAGTAGGGGGACCTGTGGAAGCAGGGGGTTATATTGCTGTGGCTAAGCAGTGTGCATATAACAACACGTTTGGTATATAATTAATGATAGCTAAAAGCCTTCATCTAAGAAACACTGGATATTTCTCTTGCATTTCTTGACATCAATTTACAGAATTTGTTGAAGGCTTTATTTGTACTTGATTGTTCTGTATGTCATGCACCCTTGTTTTCCTTCTCTTTTGTTATTTAAATACGGTTATGATTATGAGGTTTTAAAGCTGATTAAAGATGATGGTTAAGTTTGGCTTGAGTTAGTCACACCCTCAGTCATTTATCTCAGCTTTTTTTTAATCGACCAGCCTGAATGAGAATGACCATACAATTTTAATATAGCCCACATTAATAAAACAAAAGTCAAAATTAATCTCCTTCATTTACAACTTCTCATCTGTCTGAAGGTCCTAATAATACAAGCAGAGCGATCTGATGCCCTCACAGTCTCCGGCTGCCTGAAGCCTCGCTGAATTATTCCTAGTTTGTTAGCAGCAGTCATTTGGCACAGGAGTCAGTGTGCTTTTGAATTTGGCTGACAGCAACATCCCAATCGACTTGTTTGCTGGTGTCGTCAATGCCCTTCCCCGGCCCTTTCAGCAAATCTGCTTCTACCTCAAACTGATTTCTGAGCAACCCTTGTCCACTGAAAGAGAGCTTTGAGGTCCTTGTCCAATGGCTAGCTAGTCTTGCAATCGTCATTTGATCACTTGCCAGTTGGAAGCTTGTCTTCTATCTGGCTGCCTCAGCACAGTGATTCCAGCCAGCAATGCAGGAAATGATAGCAGCAAGGGTGACGAGTTTTGGCGAAGCTGTAGAGTGCCGCCACCACCGGGTTTTCGCTGTTTTCAGCAGCGTGAGCCTTGCATAGTACATCCTGAAACAGCAGCAGCTTGTCCGCAAGGCCGCAGTTCTCACACTCGCAGCAGGGGGAGCTAAAGAGGCTCAAATGATGGGACACTGAGCTTTGGCACAGGCCACAGATAATTAGTGCTAGGCGTGCCAGGGTGAGGCAGGCAAGTCAGACCTGCCAATGGACGGCATCATGTGACTGGGCAGCTAGCCTTGGCACTCAGGAAAAGACTCATTTTATTTTGCATCTGTGATTTGCTGTTGCCATGGTTACACAAAATCTTTGATTGTACTACTCAGCCTGTAACGTACACATGCACGTGCCCTTCATAAATGTATTCCCGCCCCTGTCACAAATGTTCACAAATTTTCATCTATTAGTAATAGAAATGTGATTATAGACTGAAACATTTTTATCATGTAAATGATGCAGAGGGAGCATTCTAATTTTATCTTGGGCTAGGACTGGACGATATGTTAAAAAGATCAATCACACTTATTCACATCCTTCAAATTTCATAGGCAGGGAAATTAAACAGTTTAATAATGTATATAGCAGGATAACACACCTTGACAATATTGAGCACAGCTTTTCTGTCATCATCATGGCCATGACCAAACCATCGCCACATAAGTGACAACGTCCAACATCACGTTCACTGCCCCCTTCTCGGTCCTTCCGCTAATTTCTAGCTTTACCTTCCTCTGCAACTCCGGCTGCGCTCACGAAGCACATGGTGGAGGGGTCAACATTTTTAAATCATGTGCCGCTCATATGACTTGTTTGTGATTGTTTTTGTCATTGTGATACATGACACAACACACAATTCATAGCGCAGCACACAAAATGTGTCCCCTGCATTTAACTCGTCAACCTTAGTGAGAAGTGTGCATCCATGAAAGGCGCCTGGCAAAGCGGCGTGTACGGATGGTACCTTGCTCAAGGGGACCACAGCACCAGCCAACCTGTTGGGTCAAAGCCAACAAGCCACAAGACGCAAGGAACAAGACGCAATGCAACGTTTACGTGTGAGAGTACAGTCACGAGGGAAAAAGTTGCACAAAATTCACATAACCCTTCACCGGAATTCACAGGAGTGCATCATACACCACCCACCCCACACTCATACCTATGACCAATTTATTCACCAAACCTTTGCCTTTGGGTGGTGAGAAGGAAACCCACGCCACGCACACAAAACCAGAGGCCAGATTCAAACTCACAACTGTATTCGAGCCAATCATGCTGACCACCTCTCCTGGCCACAGTTGAGACTTTATATTAAAAAATGTCAAAACTCAGCTGAAGCCTAACCTTTACCATACAATGGAACAATCTGGGGAACTGAAGAGCTGTACACGATCCCCCACCTCCCATTCCCCACAGGAAACTGTGCAGCCCGGTAAAGTCTGCCCTTGTTTTGGCCCTGACTTGCGTGGGCACTGCCCATCCATCCATCCCACCCACCCACCCACAGCCCTGCTGAGACTCATGGCTTTTAAGAGCAGAATAAAAAAAAAATCCATGTGTGCAACCAAGCAGCTCACAGTGGCCTGTGCATTTTTTCCATCACATATTCATTGCTTGGGGTGACAGAGTGGAAAATCAACTCGCACACCATTCAGGACTGCTAATGGATGAGGGAAGAATTGGGACTGCAGGGCAGGTGATACTGAGTTATTCAAAGGTGGTGTATATCATATTCAGTGTATGTAAATCACATGCAAGTTTAAGGTGGTTTACAGCCCTCTAACTACAATTGGAAATGTGGCAGATCTTTTTTTCAATAGTAAATTGAGCATTTAACAGGTTTTGTTTCTTATTTGAAACACCTATTTGAAATAGGTGTGTTTGAGCACCCTGAGAACTGCGTGGGCTCAGATGTGAGCGTGCCAATACTCCTTTGATGCTCAGCGTGTGATCAGGACCTAGCCTTTTAATGGTGCCGCACTATGATAAGAGCTGTGAAGTGTGACAAGCTCAATGTTATTGTGCAACAATGAAGATCCCAGCCTTCCATTCACACATCTTCCAGAAAGCCTGTTATGTATTTATTTACATTAATTACAAGCACTTTGCATAACTTTTCAGCTGTTTATTCATTTTATTACATTTTTCGCTCTTGAAAGAGAAAGTGAAGTGGTTGTCATTGTGAAACACTGCAGCACAGCACACGGTGACACAACGAAATATGTCCTCTTTCAACCATCACACGGTGCTTTGCTCAGTGGCACCTCAGTGGCACCTTGGTGGATCGGGATTTGAACCAGCAACATTCTGATTACGGGGCCGCTTCCTTAACCGCTAGGCCACAAATTGAACCTTAAAGATGTAAAATAAGAGCATGTTACTAACATGAACAAATGTACACAAACACTAATGGAAAACTGACAAAATGGAGGACAGCACGTGGGGACATTAATGAGGGCAGCCACCCAGTGTAATCGCCCCGAGGAGATGTGCTGAAAGCCCATATGTTAATGTCACATGGCTAATCCATATATTAATGGTCTATCATATCACCAGAAATGAGCTGCATTCTTCCATTCTGCCCCACAGCCAAAAAAAAAAATGGAACCGTACCAAGATCCTTTTTAAACACATGAAGCACTCACGGGCTATCATCAAGCACTGACTCACTTCACTGGATGCAATAACATGGTCATCAAACAGGTTAGCAGCTGATAAATATTTATAAAAATGGTTATAGCTGCGTTGCATTTAAAATTCAAATTCTCCTGATTTAACACTAAATGGCCCAGCATTTTCAAGATATCATATTAAAAATATCTAGTATTCCATTATCTAGTATTTCCTCAGGAGACACCACCAACCCTGTATTGCACTTTTAATTGCACTTATCCAAAATTACTATTTGTGTTTTGTACCATGTTGCATTTTTTTCTCATGCATGATTTTTTCATCCAAAAAGTATGTTTGTATTTTTAATTTTATACATTTTATGCATTTTATACAGAAATGTGTTTTGATTAGTATTTTAGTGATTGCATTGAAACATTTGTTATAGCAAAAGTGATATTATTGTTTTGCATATTCCAGTGTTCAGTGTTGGTAATATGGAAAAGTCCACACACAAATATTATCATGTGTCAAACAATTCATATCTGTGCAGAAATATTTATTTATCTGTCTTAATACCTTAGACCCATCTCAGGTCTGCCCTCTGTCCCTTATGAACGCTAATGAAAGCCCAAATTCCAGACAGTTATGGTAAACTGAGGTAAACTGAGCAAAGCACCGTCCCCACACCGTCTACAGACCTCAAAGCCACAAAGAGGTCAGGATGGGACATGCAGTGTAATAGTGTTGCCCCTCAAAAAAAAAAAAAAAGCCTGCTGGGTAACACACCACAAAGTCAAACGTGCAAACCCCACTATCTATCATTTTGTCCCTGAGGAAGACACTTAACCCCGAGGTGCTCCAGGGGAACTGACCCTGTAACTACTGATCATACGGCACTCAGGAAAATGCTGTGAATGCATTTATCATAACATTATATATATATATATATATATATATATATATATATATGTGTGTGTGTGTGTGTGTGTGTGTGTGTATCACACCTGACCTTTACAAATTCCATTGTTTCTTATTAGATCATGATTCCTGGTGAAATACTGCCCCCTGTCGGCCGCAGGAAAAATATTACACATTTCACCTTTAATTCCCGAGTTGTCACATGACAAGCATGTATTATACCAACAAATCCAGACAGACCATAAAACTTTCTTGATTAAATAAATAAAATGACCGCAACTGAGGCGTTCTGCTGCTACGCTTACACTGAAAAACCGTGGCCTTTATTCACACGTCGTCACGAACCCGCGTAATGTCCGCGGCAGGCGCGTCACTCACGGTCCGCGGGGAAAGGGAAAGGTTTCTCCAAGCTAGGATAATTGCTCCGAGTGGGGAATAATTATTGACCTGCCTCCAGTCGCGCTGCAGAGAAGTCGCCGGCAGGCAGCAGTCCGCCACTGGCTCCATTGTTTACTATGGGGATGGATGTGACCTCGAGGGGCTTATTCTTTTTAGTTTTATTTTTTTTTTGGACTGAACTGGAGGTTCCGTAACCTGCCGTCCATCACGTGAAAGCTCGTCTGTCAAAAAGAGAAGAACGAAAAAATAAAAAAAGACAACATCCGTCGTCGTCGTCGGTCTGGAGCACGAGGGTCGTCACAACATGGCTGTGTTACGGTTACGCGGCGCGACAAATGCGCGCACGTCCTGTTATTAAAAACAACAACACCGCCACGCGCGTGGCCGTCACCCCCGCCAAAATTAAAATTAAAACAGTCCCCCGTCCACGCGCGTGGCTGTCACCCACGCCAAAAAAAATAAATAAAATAAAAACAGTCCCCCGTCCACGCGCGTGGCTGTCACCCCCGCCAAAAAAAATAAATAAAATAAAAACAGTCCCCCGTCCACGCGCGTGGCTGTCACCCACGCCAAAAAAAAATAAAATAAATAAAAACAGTCCCCCGTCCACGCGCGTGGCTGTCACCCCCGACAGTAAAAATAAAAACAGTCCCCCGTCCACGCGCCGTACTCACGGTGATCCGGGGCCGAGCGCGACAGCCACGCCACGGAAGCGGGTCGGCGCCGAGCCTCCTGACGCGCGAGGGGGGAGAGGACAGGACGACGACGCCCCCTCACGCAGCGACGTGCGTCCTTTACAGAGGAGACCCGTTCATCATCATCATCATCATCATCATATCTCTCTCACTCTGTCTCTCTCTCTCGTGGACGCGTTTACGTAGCGTGTTGCATAACTGCAGGCATCAGCAGGAAAATTAGATGTCTGACGCAACAGAGTAATTGGATTGTCCTTCACAGCGCCACGAAATTCATTTAGCAAAGAAATCTGTCAGAACTCACGTTTTCAATTATAATATATATATTTTTTGCAAAACCATCACTTTTTATTGCAAACGTGCTGCTTGTTGGATATCACATAATAATAAATGACAGAGGGTGTTATCCATTCAGATCGTTTTTTATCTGTCGGTGGTTTCAGGCCTCCACACCGTCTCCAGTCCATATTGGGTCCACACTGGGAATCATCACAGAGAAAACCACATGTGACCGGTCCATCTCATCTTGCACTGATTTGAAGAACACAAACTTGTCGTTCTGTGCTGAATAAGTGCTGAAATGTTTCAATCCAGCAATTTATTGTGTTTTGTTCATGTCTGAACATAATGGCTGACTGCCTTCAGATGGGCTGCTTCAGATTCAGATATGGAACAATAAAATATAACGTATATATAACCAAATATTTTAATGATAATTCGTTTGTTTTAAGAGTCCTGTTTTTGTAGGTTACGAGCACACATTAATAAATTGATTTATGTCATTTATTTACTCATGAGCATAGAGCCAATTAAAAACAGAGAAAAGAGATCTAATGTGCTGCTTCGGAAGTGCTGGGAAACGTCTTGCCCTCTATTAACAGAAGACGGCATCAGCAGGCTCCTGGCATGTTTTAACCGAACTTCCACACCATGCACGTTCACAGTGTCCAAATACGGCAGACCCTGCGCTCCTGAGATCTGTTGGCAACCGGCAACGTTAATGAGTCATGTGAAAAACAATACATAACACGCGTGTGATTTCATTCGGTTTTTTTGCTCATCTAAAGGCCAGTTTCTACTGACAGAGGAACTGAAGGTGATTGACAGCAGTCTGTGTTTGCAACACTCGTGTTTGTTAATTTAGCTTTTATCATAGCGGACACACGGCACACACGGCATGTCTGGCGCCACTGTGTCCTGTGATAGCCGCTCAAAATAATGCCTTGATGGTACAATTGAGCGAAAAATTACGGGGTGAGAGAGATTTTCCTAAAGCCAGAGCTGAAGGACTGAAACTGCTCTCCTTTAACAAGGTTCTTTCAGCAAATGATTCTGGCAGTTTTGTAATCCTTGTGCTTTCAGACCTAACTGCTGCTTTCGATGATGTTGATCACAGTCTGTCGATTCCTCGCCTGGAGCACCGTTCGTATATCACCGACAGGTCCTTCTGTGTTGCAGTTGACGATTACGTGTCCTCTACAGTATGAGGTCCCAACCATTATTAGAGTATCTCAAGGACAAAAAGGAATGGTAGGTTTTAATGAGAATAAATCGGAGGTTATTTCCTTCCGACCCTCTGACACCGCAAGCCTGCCACATTTAAATCTTGGTCCACTGAGCCCATTTATCACCAACGGGGTCAAGACACAATGAAATGTGTCCTCTGCTTTTAACCATCACCCTTGGTGAGCAGTGGACAGCCGTGACAGGTGTCCGGGACGGTGCTTGGCTTAGTGGCACCTCGGCGGCTCAGGATTCACACCGGCAACCTTCTGATTACGGGGACGCTCCCTAAACCGCTAGGCCACCACCGTGTCTTAAAAATGGACAGTCAGATCAACTTGGTGGTACAAAAAAAGCTTTTTTTCAGCTACGGCTTAAAAGCTATTTTAAAAAGGCATGACTTAGTCATACATGCATTGATTACAACACGTCTTGATTACCGCAATTCTCTTTATGCAGGAGTAAGACCGTCTGCCTTATTTCGCCTCCTGCAAAATGCTGCGGCACGCGTTAAAACTTCTACAGGCAGGTACCAACACATCACACCCGTTCTGTCTTCCCTTCACTGGCTCCCTGTGCGTTTTATAATCGATTTTAAAATCCTGCTTTTAACCTGTACATGTTTAAAATGGTCTTGCTCCACCCCACCTCTCCAAGATACTTCAGCCTCATGACCACAAAGGTCTGCAGGCCAGCACACATTAGTTGTCCCAGAATCGAGGTTAAAGCTCTGAGGAGTTGTGGCTCCTAAGCATCGGAATGAGCTGCCTTTAAATATCAGACAGGTTTCTTCCCTTCCTATTTTTAAGTCACTTTTGAAAACCCACCTATTCTCACTGGCGTTTACTGATCATTGAACAATCGGTTTTATGGATAGGAAGTATCTTTGACTGCTTTAAAAAAAATTTTTTTATTAATTTTGATTATTGTTTTATGCTTTTTATTTTATGAGTGTACAGTGTATGAGTGTATGTTTTAAATGTGCTTTATAAATAAAATAAAATAGATGGGATTGGATTGGATTCAATTGCAAAACTTTGCTGTTAGAGTTTTAAAGGAAGTTAACACTATGCCTTACCCGCTGACCTAGACGGGACGTAAGACTTAGTAAAAGTATATTGGAGACAGGTGTGTTGTAAAAAAAAGATAACGTGAATAAAGTGAAGTGATTGTCACTTGTGATACACAGCAGCACAGCACACGGTGCTCACAGTGAAATTTGTCCTCTGCATTTAACCCATCACCCTGAGTAAGCAGTGGGCAGCCATGACAGGTGCCCGGGGAGCAGTTTGTGGGGACGGTGCTTTGCTTAGTGCCACCTCAGTGGCACCTCAGTAGGCCACCACTGCCCCGAATGGGCTAACCCTTAAACTAAAATGATGTACAGACATGTTGTGCATTCTGTTTGCTTCCTAGCCTGTAGTAGACTGTAATAAATTGATGGAAGTAATGACGGACGTAGAAAGGTGTAAAACGCCCTCTGGTCACATTTATAAAAGTTTTTGCATGACGCTAGTTCTGGCTGTGTTGTGGCCAATTTTCATCACTAGAGGGAGCCATGAAATCATTTAAGAGCAGCTCACAATCAGCACAGTAAATTGTGGAAAATATTCTTACAACTACTAATAACAGTTACAATATTACTACTAATAATCATCATCATAAACATAATAATAATGTTTTAATTTCCTGTTTGTACACATGCATTCAATTCAAGAATTATTTGTCACTGACTGTTTTAATAAAGTCTTTATTACTGCAGTTCAGCTGGTAGTGACTTGACCTCTCCAAGGTTATGCGTACAAATCATGGCTCAGACCTTGTGTGCGCAAGGTTTTGTGAGTTATTATTATCATAATTAAAAAAATTGTGCCTTCCAAAATCATTGTGAGTTCACAATATACTTCATGTGACCTCTGAAACAACCTTTAAACAAACATCCGTGCATCTCATTGTCAGTGTCAGAGGTAAGTAGCTCACCTACATATGTTTACCTAGCTTAATTGTGGTCTTGTGTAGATTATCACAATATGCACCATCATATTATCAGGCAACAAATCTATCTTACAGTTCAGTAAACATGTCAATTTTCTTTCTTTTAAAATTACCAGGAAATTTCACTGACACCCGTCCAATGTCTCAGACTACAATACACATCCACAATATAAAATGTACAATTATTTATTCATAATAATTAAACAGGGAAAAAAATATTCCTTCACCTCATTCTTTTTGAGGAGCTTCTATAAATGTAAAGGTGTCCTGTTCAAAGCTCACAGACAATGTAATCAGTCAGTGGAGTGTAGATGGCAATTAGCAGAGCTGAGACAGAACAGATTAATGAAATGCCCAGTACTGCTTTACAGATAAATATGCAAATATGTTATGTTGTTGCCTACGATCGGTCATGAATGCGATCATGCAACATACATGACACATTTCAGGCAGACACATTTCTGAAAATATAAATTAGGAAGGAATTGATGAACGATGAATTTAGCTATGTGCACATCAAAGGAATAAAAAAACTTTATAATAACAGGGGCCTGCTGAAAGTTCATGTGTAGTTACTGTTCATGTACAGTTACTGTTTTATCATAAATATTAGCATCTGTGCACTGTCCTGAAGCTTTTTCACCCAAGTGGATGAGAAGGATTAAATGTTTTATGTAAAACAATTTGCCTCAGACCTTTTGCACTTGACTCATCTATTGCCATCACAAACTGTTTTATCCTTTTATCTCTTTAAGGCGCTCTTCACTGCCATGACAAACACAGATTCAGGGGGGATTATGGTCCAACAGCACAGTTCACTGTCAGTTGAGGGCAATGATCACAATGACATGTCCTCCGGGGTTTGCTGATCGTGTAAATATGCTTTACTTTGCCTCGATTGGTTAATTGTTAACTCGCTTCGTTACTAAATCACATTTACACCCTTGAATTACTGACCCCCCACTTGTAAATACTTACTAAAACCTTACTAAACCTCCACTTACTAAACCTTCATTTATTCACTTCACTAAAAAGGAGTGTTAGCATGACACTGAACCAGGCCAACACCAAACACATAGAGCAAGTCACTTGGAGGTCTGAGGCCAATACACTAAGAAATGCAAGAACGTTTTGTGTGTGAGTTGTTATTCGTGTATGTAAGGTCCTACACCAGCAGACCAGGCAGACAGACCATCTATGCAGAATGTGCAGCCAATCTCAGCAGTTGTCACCAGTATCTTTTCACTACTGTCAACAGTGTAAAACCCAGACCTCCACACTTTATGTGAAGTATGAGGTCGAATCTGTGGTGGGTTCATCTCTACAAAGACGGGTCCCTCTGACACTCGCTTGAAATGTCGAAATGCTTTTTGTTTTTCGTGCACCAGGCGAGATATGCTGCATGTGTGGAAATCTCAGGCTCTGGCAGGAATGAGCCAGATTTGTTGAGGAAGGGAGTGGATTGTGCTCCGCTGTTGTAAAGCAACAAGTCATCCATCACCCGTCTGGACAGGATCACAGAGAAGTCACTGGCAGAGAGCCGAATGTGCTTACAGTGCGGCCCTGAGCACCGGAGGGGCCGCGGCCCACAGTTACATAATTGCGAGCTTCTGCTTCAGTCCTACCGCATGTGTGTTCATACTTGCTTCAAGAAGCATTCAAAAGAGCTGGTACTCCAAAACATGCAAGGAAGCCTACGCAAGGTAGACAGAGATTTGAGGAAAAGCAACCTTGACTCCCTCTCTCATGCCCTGCCTCTCACTGCCACCATATTGCAATAAACACAGTCCTTAATACACTCTGCTGATAACGGAATCAGTGTAGCAGAGCGGCAAATTTTCCAGGATGGGATCCAAGTAGGTGACAGTACTTTAATAATAATTTGCCTCGAGATCTTCGTCAGTGTCGGGCAGTCTGTGGCTGCACACGAATCGAGGGTGCCAGATCGGCACCGTCCAATCAGCTTGCTTCACTCAAACAAAGTTTGTACTGTTAGCACTTGTTCTGACATGATTGCATTATGAAATTACTAAAATGATGTAACCACCGGTTTGACGACGTCATCTAATGTTCAAAGTGTCGTACAGATGTCTTAAAGCAGTAATTTTGTCATTTATATACACTTGCACTTAATTCCATTTCTCTCCTATAATATGAACCTATGAATTTTTCACTATCGTTCGTAACACTTTTGACCTTCCTTCCTGCCATGGTTTCTTAGTGAAGCCCTGACTTCAGCAGCCCTGTTTTTTTTTTTTTTTCAACATTAGTTAAACGGGCAAAAATCAAATCCTTGAGACGTTTTCGTTCTGAAACGAAACGACGACCTCGTTCTGATAAAAAAAAAAAAAAAATCGGTGCCACTTTCGTACGCGACCTCGTTGCGGTGTTGTTGCTGCCGAACTGTTCCATGCCGTTCAGGGCGCAACACACGTGACATCAACTCCCGCAACAGACGCCGCGAGCGCACGGGCGCTTCTGATTGGACAGGCGCGCCGCTGACGCGCCAGAGTGGGCGTTCCCGGCGCGGCCGAGGTCAGTTTTAGGCCACCGTCCGACACCCGAGTCTGCAGATCCGCTCTGTGCGCCTGAGCGAAGCTATCAGACTTGCAGAAAATGAAGTTCGTAAGATTTCTGATGAAGAACGCCGCTTTGGCAAACGTGCCAAAGCACATAGATCACTTCTCCAAATTCTCCCCATCGCCTTTATCAATGAAGCAGTTCTTGGATTTTGGTGAGTATGCCATTCTATGGCGTTTTTTTTTATGCAGGCAGAGTTATGGAGAATAATAAAAGCGCATTACATTCCTGTACGTGGCTCACAGGTTCCACCAACGCCTGCGAGAAGACCTCGTTCGTCTTCCTCAGACAGGAGCTCCCGGTCCGACTGTCTAACATCATGAAGGAGATCAACCTCCTCCCCGACCGGCTGCTGTCCACCCCATCGGTGCAGCTCGTCCAGAGCTGGTAATCAGAGCACACACGCTCACACGCACACAAGGAATTAGATTTACATTTACATCATTTAGCAGACGCAACTTACAATCAGTAGTTACAGGGACAGCCCCGCTGGAGACACTTAGGGTTAAGTGTCTTGCTCAGGGACACAGTGGTAGTGGTAGGCTTCTACCACCCATTTGGCCTCTCAACTAAGCCAGTACAATACAATAGAAGACACAATATTACACATAATTCAATAGAATACACAATAATACACATAATACAATAGAATACACAATAATACACTAGAATATGCAACATTACACATAATACAATAGAATACACAATAATACACATAATACACTAGAGTACACAATATTACACATAATACAATAGAGTACACAATATTACACATAATACAATAGAATACACAATTTTACAGATAATACAGCAGAATACACAGTAAAGAATGTTGAGATGCAGTGGCGTTTTAAATGTGATGAGTTGAGGGGGGTCCGGGGGTCTCAGTAATGTAGCAGGGTGGTAGTAGCCTAGTGGGTAACACACTTGAACCAGAAGACCCAGGTTCAAATCCCGCTTACTACCATTGTGTCCCTGAGCAAGACACTTAACCCAAAGTTGCTCCAGGGGGGGGGGGGACTGTCCCAGGATAAGGGCGTCTGATAAATGCTGTAAATGTAAAAGTGTGTCGCGGTGACGTAACTGAACTTTGTCCTAGTTCCCCGCCCCCACGCTTGTTTTCGAAGGGTTGCGTGCGCTTTTATACACGCATATAGAAGGAACGCGTGGAAAACGTTGCATGCTTATTCGTGTATTATAAACCTTTTTTTGTGTGTGCATCTGAAGCCATTGCCGTTGGCTGCGGAATTCCGACGTGCTGCCGCGCAAATATCCCACGGAGCCCGAAAGTTCCCCAAAGTTGTTTACTCGCGCACGTGGCCGCGCTTCCCGAAACCCGAGACGCGCGTCCCCGCGACTTGTTTTCCAGCCGGACGCCTGGAGGAACGCGGAGTTCTATCCGGGAGGGGTGACGTCCTCCGCGTAAACTCTCCACCACGTTACACAACCGACTTCTAGGAATAGAAAGAAGTGTTTTTTTTATTGTTTATTATTTTGATCGTTTCATTATGAATCACGCGAGTCTTGAGAATGTGATCGGTGAAAACGATTGACACGATAAAACAAAACAATTAATAATCATCAGTACGGATTTTTATTGTTCATTTATGTCTATTTTATTTTTATTTAAAAAACAGTGGATCCCGTGACGCTGCAGTGAAGGCTTGTTTTTCCTCTGTACCCCAAAAGGGAGTTTTTGGAATAGGGCCAGGCTCCACAGTTCTTGGAAGTACGCTGTTTACTTGGAAAGGACACGGTAGAACGTTTTCGTGCTGTGGTCAGTCTATAAGCATGTGATTATGGCCTTTACCACAGGCAGCTTGTAGTCCCTGCATGGAAAAAATGGCAGCGTTTATAGGAACTAGTAAAAAATTAACATACATTTTGATTTAAGATCTATATTAGATGTACATGCTGTAAGGTGCTAATAAGTTCCCCCGTCCCTCGGATAGGCCATGCTGTTTGCTGGCACACATTAAATGTCGGCCCTCGTGCGGCACTACTACTCACCGATGGTCGAGTTGGCCTTTTTTCACTGGCGTGCCTGGCTGGGGTGAGAGCATCAGGTGATCAGATTCGTCCGATGTAGGGGAAAGGTAGAGGGGTGACTGAGCTGGTGCCACCGGCGTTGAGTGGCATAGTCTGAAATGCTGGAAAGGTTCCACTGAAAAAGCAACCCGCTCGTGATACCCCTGCCGGCCTGGCTAACCTATTGCCTATTTTTATTTATAGGTACATCCAAAGCTTGTTGGAGATTATGGAATTCCTTGACAAAAGACCAGAAGACCACACTGCTTTAGAAGAGTGAGTTGGGTTTTACCTGTATTTTAACGCACAGTGTCATGTGGTTGCACTTTGATCATGTGGTGTTGTCCATCTTCACTCAAGGTTTTCCGACGCTTTGGTGACCATCAGAAACAGGCACAATGATGTTGTGCCCACCATGGCCCAGGGGGTGATTGAATATAAAGAGGCCTTTGGGCACGATCCTGTTACCAACCAGAACATCCAGTACTTCCTGGACCGTTTCTACATGAGCCGCATCTCCATTCGGATGCTCATCAACCAACACAGTGAGTTACATTTACATTTATGGCACTTAACAGACGCCCTTATCCAGAAGGACTTACAATCAGTAGTTTCAGGGACAGTCCCCCTGGAGACACTCATAGGCTATTACCACCTGTTTGGTTTAGTCACCTAAGGTTGTTTTTTTACTGCACGACTGGAAATAAATCACAAATGACTGGAACCCTTGAACAGAAAGCAATGCAAAAAGCAATTTTTTTGTAGTATGGTTTGTAGTACTGTTTCGGTCATGCACATTCAGTGACTAACAGCCTTCTTATGCAGCTTGTTTGATTTTCGTAGAAGACGCTGCATTAATATGGCCTATCTGGGTTTATTGGTTTAGTGCTTTTGCACCTTTAGACCAGTGTAGCCGAGAGGGACGCCTCCCCCCTCAACGCTCGCCCCGCTTGCATCCAATGCATCTGTCAGCACAGAGAAGCAGTGCTGATCTTTAGACTTGTTTTCCCCCCCCACAAACAAATAGTGGCGTAACACTATTCATCACGGAGGCCAGACAGACAGCCAGGCCAGCCTGGACTTGGGTGAATTAATCACCCGGGGTGCTGACAGACCCAACGTACCTCGGGCAGCCACACCCCGCCCCCGCTCATGGTTTCTCTTGCGCTTGCAGCACTGATATTTGGCGGGACCACAAACCCAGCTCATCCTAGTGTCATTGGCTGCATCGACTCCCTTTGTGACGTCCCAGAGGTGATTCGAGGTAAGCGAGCGTGGCGACGCGTGCGACTCCTCCGTCCAGGCTTTTGCTTGTCGTGACACTCACAGTCCGACTGTTCTGCAGATGCGTACGAGAGCGCCAAGATGCTCTGTGAGCAGTACTACCTGGGAGCGCCTGAGCTTGAGCTGAGGGAAATCAATGGTAAGTGGCCCACAAACCTGCTGTGTTTACTGCTTTTAGTTAAGCGTTCCTCAACATTAGTATGCAAAACTAATCATGGTTTTTGTTCTACAGCCAACAGCCAGAATCAGTCCATTCAAATATCCTATGTTCCTTCTCATTTGTACCACATGCTTTTTGAGCTGTTCAAGGTAAGAAAACGGTCATTTTTCGCAGCGGTTTTATACCAAGAAAACATCTGAGACATAACATTTAAACATTTTTTCACACCTTTAGAATGCAATGAGAGCTACTATTGAGAACCATGAATCCAGCAAGACACTTCCTCCAGTTAAAATTTTGGTGGCCCTCGGTGGAGAAGATCTTACGATTAAGGTAAGTAACCCCATCCCATTGGTCACAACCTCATTTCCAAAGCACCAACAAATATATTAAGACTCATTCACTGAAATGATGCACTCTGGTGCGTGACATGCCACCTCCTGTCACCGCCATTGTTCTTTTGGCCTATATCGCGATCGTTGTCTTACATAATGTGCAATTAAACACCATCAATCTGTGCTGAAGTGTTAATCCCAGCTCGTATTAATCAGATTGAGTCAGAACGTACAACCATAATTAGTAACAGCT
The DNA here is from genome assembly GCF_900700375.1 of Denticeps clupeoides. Lineage (NCBI taxonomy): Eukaryota > Metazoa > Chordata > Actinopteri > Clupeiformes > Denticipitidae > Denticeps > Denticeps clupeoides. The sequence continues at coordinate 9,068,310 of NC_041713.1, read as the reverse complement.
TGGTGCCAGTGACCTTTGCTCCAGTTGGAGAATGTGAGGCAGAGTCTGAGTAACTCTCCGAAGAAACTCTGTCACATGGATGCTGCTGTTTTTAATGCACTTAGTCAATCTCAGTATCTCAATTTGGGACTTAAGGGCACTAGTTCTGATCATTTGTTCCCCTGATTGTTTAACCTAACCCTGTTATTTCCCACCGTTTTTTTTTGCAGCTGAGTGATAGGGGTGGTGGTGTCCCATTCAGGAAGATCGAGAGACTCTTCAGTTACATGTATTCGACAGCCCCCAGACCCACAATAGGCAACCACCAGCGAGCCCCTCTGGTGAGTGTAAAATCTCACACGCCTGTTCTTAAAATAATGACCTTAATCCACTTGTTCTGGTGGTGTTGGGGTTATAGGTGACAGGATTAGTTTTATTTCATAATGCTTTTGTCTTACCATAGGCTGGATTTGGCTATGGGCTCCCTATCTCTCGCCTGTATGCCCAGTACTTCCAGGGAGACCTGCAGTTGTACCCTGTTGAGGGCCATGGCACGGATGCTGTAATTCACCTGAAGGTATGTTGCTGTACCACGTACTAAAGACTGGTCAGTGTGATGGTCAAGATGCCACCTTTAACCTCTGACCTCCTCCTTATCAGGCTCTGTCCACTGACTCAGTGGAAAAATTGCCGGTGTTCAACAAGACCGCCCTGCGTCACTACAGAGTTAGTCAGGAGGCTGACGACTGGTGTGTCCCCAGCAAAGAGCCTCTGGACCTGGCTGTGTATCGGGTTGCAAAGTGATGGTGCACCTACCCTGCCAAAATGACATGGCACCAAGCCCGGGAACAAAGGGGCAAGATGGAGATGGGACCTACTTCTGATTTAAACTCAGGAGACTAGCCTTGCTGGAAGCCTTAAGTGGTATAATGAAGAGCATGAAGGACGGTGGACCCCCTCCAAGTGTGTGTTGCTCACGTAGATGTTGTGATCATTTAGCCAGTTTTTCAGAGGGCCGAAACCCTCAATCCACCTGCATGGCCTGAACCAGCCAAGTCGTTGTTCTTGAAGAGAGGAGTGAAAGCTAAAGCACTTGCTAGATTAGACCCTACTAATTAACCTGCAGTTGGTGGAGATGGTCGGAGTGACGGAGCATGGAAAGCTGAAAGAAGATGGGATTTCAGATGTAAGACTATCCCATCACTATGTGTGTGTTTAGAGAAAGTGTGTAGCCCTGATGCATCCATGTGTTTGGTGAATAAGAGCATGGTCAGAAGATAACGTGTTACTTCATTTATATAGTATGAGAGGATTATATAGTCTGAGGATCATGGGACGTCCTGATGTGTTAGGAAAAGGGTTCACCAAGGGGGCAAAGTGTCTGTTTTGTCCAAAAACAATCACAGCTTTAGTCAAAGATCTTAACCTATACAAACTTTAGACCTGTTGCACCCACTTTTGCTTTTATTAGAGGTGGGTGGAGAAAGTAAGAAGGGAACAAAGACTGCAAATTCAGTCTTTAAATTATGATTAAAAACAATAAATTGTGGCCCCTTTGCGTTTGCCCGACAAAGATTTTGCTCTGCCTACTGGTGGAAATAAGAGAATCTCAGTGGGTCCAATGTTAGTTTTCACATTTTTGTATAAATGACTCTTTGGTTTGTAATATGGCTTGAAAATTAAGAAATACTATATTTTTATACAATAAACAAATGAAATTGTAAAGGTCTCCCTGCAGTTCCTTTTACTTGAACACTCATATTAAGTGTTATATATTATTTGCTATGCGTTTCAGATTTCTGTCAGTAAACTTTCATTACTGAATGTAACATGGTGGGTTAATAGCGAAAGTGAACATGAAATTCTGAGACATTAACAATAATGAAAGAATCCAGTGTGCACAAATTCATTTCACAAAGCAGAAGTGACTCCAGGGTTATTATTGGGCACATCTGAGCCAGACCCTGTGACTAATCTGACAGATATAGCTCATACGTGACTAATAGAGGTCGTAAACATTATTGAAGGTTTATTGAAATTAGTCCCACAAAACTGATGTAAGGATGTGTACGTTAGACAATGTGCAGTTAAATTATTACTAAAAGCAGTGGACAAAACGTGGAAATGTAAAAGCTGTTGTGCCTAAATTACATTCAATAGTTCACACGATGCCAGCGAAGTCAACAGAAAGTTGAATACTGTATGTGGACGTCAAGGCGGGACATCAATAATGGATCAAGGATTATCAATATCATAACAGACCACATAAACAACAGAGATAAGGAAGGTTATTGTCGGTTTATGACTCCACTTCTGGCCATTGTGTGGGTGGTAAATAACAAGAGCTTTAATAAAATAAAAAGTTCAGTGTGATGAGAGGCCCAAATTGTGCATCATTCATTGAATTCAGAAATGATGACACAAACAACTGAGAGTGCAATGAAGACAAGGCTATTTGTGTTGTATTTTTTTCCAATTGCTATTTTAGTGCTTCGTGTACGTGGTGGTGCCAGGGGGTGAAGGGACTTTGGCCCACCAGGGAGCACTGAATTTCATGCCCATAAATCAGGGCTGTATACTGGCAGACACGCCTCAGCGAGATAAGAGGGTACAGCCATGCGGGCCATGGATGGAGACTGACGCACACCTTATGTAAGCTACCCACGTTACCGGAGACAGGAAGCACCAGGACAAATTAACCTGTGGCTCCTGTGCCAATGGGTCAAACATGAGGGGGGGTAAGGGACAGACCTGGGATGGTGCCATTGGTCTAGGCCAAGGTTTGTTCATTCAACACGCAGATAGAGCAAATGATTATTAGGACATGAAAGTAAAACAGTACAAACTAATGTCTTCTGGCATGATTATGGTTGCTGAATGTTTGCTCACGAACAAGGACTGGCAAGCAGAGTTTTGGGGGGAAAAGCTCCCAATTGCCTAAAAAACGAAAAATTAGAAGTCAGTTACCATAGTTCCATGATATATTAAATGGGGGTTCCTTTGAGGACACACTGCAATGGTAATAACATAATAACTAATAGTGCTATAACTTTACTACCAACCTACAGCTCACCAAAACCGATTTGCAGGGTTGATGCATTTTTGCACCACCATAGCAGTACATGAGTTGTGTTCAATTGCACATTTACTCTCACAATTTCACTGATCACTGTGTTTTCAGCACTGTGCATTATAAGACTTCCACAGGCATTACTGTTAGATTCCTGCTGATAATTAACTTGATTGGTTACTGTGTCTTGCATAGACCCGCGAAACGTCCGGTCATCATTTGATGTAATATTAAACAACAAACCCTAAAAGCCAAAGAAGTTCACAAAACCGTTCAGATTCCACTGGAACATTTATGGATGAAAGAAAAAAACAGAATGCTGGTGTAATGCTTGCTGCACGGGTTCCTTGCTGTTCTCCAACTGGTCCTAGTAAACAAGCGTCATTATCAGGTGCTGAACGAACCGGACCCTAAAATAAGGTGTGCTGTCAGGGGGTTTTGCGTCACGCTTTTTGGCCCCATGTAAATTTCCTGGAAGTTTCCAGCAGGACAAATGCCATGCATGCCTGTCTGCCACCCACCCTGGCATGTGCGATGTTTGCCCCCGACAACGAGTCCCTAAACTGTGACATCTGTGACAATCCTTGTAGAGCTCTCCCTCATGTATAATGTTTACCAGGAGTGGCAGGGAACAAAAACACATGACACCGTAAAAGAAATATGACCTTTAAGAATCATCTTACAGTAGTAGGCCAGAGGTGAACATTTGCCTCTTAATCGAGGATATACTTAGAACTTGCAATTCACTGGTCAAAACAACCAACACTTAAAAAAACAAGATCGACATTTAAATAAAATTATTGTGAAAAATGATTGGTATTTTATATGACTGATTTTAAGTAGGAAGATGAAGTGTATGAAATTTCACAATTTCTTTGTCATTTTTTCTTTACACACAGAGGGGTAGGAAACTGCATCCTAGTTAGTCCTGGCTAGTTATTTAAATTTTACAGCATTTATCAGACGCCCTTATCCAGAGTGCCTTACAATCAGTAGTTAAAGGGACAGCACAGGAACTGTTAACAACTTTCACTGGCAGCAGTATGACTTCAGCCTGCTCCATATCTACAATGCAACACTTTGTATAGGCTAAGCACATTGTTTGCACTGCATATAATTTATTTGTCCTAATTAGTCATATATAAGATCCCAACTGTGTAGTGCCTTTATACAATACCGGCCAAAAGTTTGGACACACCTTCTCATTCAATGTGTTTTCTTTATTTTCATGACCATTTACATTGGTAGATTCTCACTGAAGGCATCAAAACTATGAATGAACACATGTGGAGTTATGTACTTAACAAAAAAAGGTGAAATTACTGAAAACATGTTTTATATTCTATTTTATTCAAAATAGCCACACACTTTGCATACTCTTGCCATTCTCTAGATGAGCTTCAAGAGGTCGTCACCTGAAATGGTTTTCCAACAGTCTTCCAACAGCCCCTTTGTCTTCACTCTGCGGTCCAGCTCACCCCAAACCATCTCGATTGGGTTCAGGTTCCGTTGACTGTGGAGGCCAGGTCTCCACTACCAATGTAAATGGTCATGAAAATAATGAAAACACATTGAATGTGAACGTGTGTCCAAACTTTTGGCCTGTACTGTATGTTGTATTTCGCCATCAGCAGCCAGATGTCTGCTGAGGGCCAAATGAGCAGATGGCACCTCCTTGTGGTCAGTATGGAACCTGCTACGTTGTCAATGCTACACCTTCGGTGTGTTGTGCGTTGTGTACATCAGGTCTGCTTTAAGTGCTTTATATAAAATACACAACATATGTTAAATATAAAAATATAAAATATATGTAAAATTCCGAATGTCAATGCCTGTCAAATACTTACAAGTACCTACAAGTAATATCAGAACTGGGCCATGGACAAACGAAAGAAGTGGCCTGGTCCTATGAACCACATTTCCTTTTATCATTCTCCATTTCTATGGATGATCTTAATGAAGGAGAAGCACGGCCCGTCCAGCATCAGGCCGGCACCAGAACCCACCATGAACCAAGCTGCAAAGGGGACAATGGTGTCCTAACGGTTAAAGAACCAGCCCCGGGTTCGAATCCGAGCCGCCAAGGTGCCACTGAGGTGTCACTGAGCAAAGCACCGTCCCCACACACTGCTCTCCGGGCGCCTGTCATGGCTGCCCACTGCTCACCAAAGTTGATGGTTAAAGACCCGAAACCCACATAGCACACAGCACAATTTGAGGACCAAAGCCATTGCAAGACGGTTCCTCACCTTGCGCTCTAGGGGGCAGCACCGCGCCACCGAAGGCCGCCCGGCCTCCGGGAAAGTTGAAGAAGAAGAAGAGGAGGAGACGAAGAAGAAGCCTCCTCCGGAGCCGGAGACGTGATGTGATGGCAGAATGAGCTCCCCGGACGCAGCGCCGAGTGCACGGTCAGATGAGATAGGTAACCCCCCTCTTTTTATTACTCCCCGCCGATAGATAAATATATATCAGCATGGTCAGAAGAGTCAGCGGGTATTAGCCGCACGGCTAGTTTTGGCAGAAGATTAAAAAAAAAAAAAACTAGCTGCTCCTTGTCCACGTCGTACATGTTTACGTGCGCCCGTGTTTCGGCCTTTTTAAACTGCTAGTTAGTCGCCGTGGCGGAGGCCGACCTCTTCGGGCTCGACGCCGTGGTCTCACGGTCGTGTGACGTCTCCTTTGGGTCGATGCTGGCGAGATCTCCGGCCTCGGTGCGCGGAGATGGTTCAAATCTGGTTCAAAATGCCACATTTGCGTAGGTCCGTGGACGTGGAAGAGGATTTTATTTGGTCGGCTGGTTATCACGACATCAAGTGGTTCGAGATGAGTTTGTTGTGCGATAAGCTGCGTAATAAAGAGTCCCGTCTTTATTTCTTTGCTTATTATTCCGCTAATACCACAAGGAACCAGCTCTTTCCAGAACCGATTATATTGATTGGAATACCTTCAAACAGGGTTATATTCACATTTCATTATTCTACATATATAATGATGTGCTGCTTTTCATAATGTCTGTATTATTTGTATTTTATTGAAACTACATTTCAACCACAAATTGTACAAGTGAATTATATTGTTCATATTTATCCAGTGTCTGGTTTTAAGGTATTTTCTTTCCATCTCTAGGTGACTTCCAGTTCATCTGTATCTGAGATTGTTTGTTGTGCATCCACACAAACACACACACACACACACACCCACCCTGTTCTGACAGGACGAAGATGCCGATTCCTCCTCCTCCTCCTCCGGGTGGACCACCACCACCACCCACCTTCAGTCAGGTATACGCCCGTTTTACAGCAAATGCCCAGCACCCCAAGATTATGGCTGTTTTTTCTTTCTTCTCCCAATGAGTTTCATAGTTTTTTTCGTAATTGCACTGTTGTAGTGTTTTGACATTATGTACAGTAAGTATACAATGTGAAGTAGTTGAGAATTTCGAAGATGTTTCTCCACTGATTTAGTTTTTTTTTAATTTTTTTACCACAGGCAAACACTACTCCACCAAAGCTGAACAAAGATGAGGAGAAAGGTAGAGGAGCCCTCCTCTCTGACATCTGCAAAGGGGCCAAGCTGAAGAAAGTGGGTGTGGTGAATGATCGGAGTGCACCTGTGATTGAAAGTGAGCAGCGTGAACATTGAGTTCATGGTCTGAAAATGACTCTTTCAGTAATTTGTTGTATATGTGTGGACATGTCCGAAGATTGTAGAATTCTTGTTAAATTCCTGTAAATTTAGCAATAAAAGATCCACACTAATACTTATTTATTATAGATATGTTTAGTATTTTTAATTTTTATAATTACTCAGACTTCCAAAGTTGTGAGTTTGAATCCCGTCTGAGACCTTCTATGTGTGTGTAGAGTTTGCACGCTCTCCCCACAAGAGTTTCCTCTGGGTTGTCCAGTTTCCTCTAAATGTCCAAAGGAATTTACACTTGGTGAGTTGTTTCCCCATTGCTTATGATGATTTTAAATTTTTTTTTTTTTAATCCACAGAGCCAAAAGGCCCCTCAGCAGGTGTTGGAAACAGTAGCATCTCAGGGGGTGTGTCTGGAGCAGTACAACCAATGGGAGGTCTTTTCCAGGGGGGTGTGCCTAAACTGCGATCAGTTGCAGGTAAAAATCATTCGTTGTTGGTCCTGTTGGACTGTTTTGTTAAGAAAAAAGAAATAAATGTTGTTTTGTTAAATTGAGACCTGTTAGTAGGAATGTTCTGGTTCCATCAGCTAGAAATGCGGTACTGTTGTATTTGTTCTGCAGAGAATTCAGGCAACCGGTCAGCATTGCAGCCACCTGGATCGCGGCCTATTGCTCCCCGCCCCCCCGGACGCCCTGAAGAGACTGACAGCCCAACTCAGCAGTCCTCCCCACCAGAGCAGTCACGCTCCCAGCGGCCTTCTCTTCCTGATCTCTCACGCCCACCTAGTGGTGGAAGCCCCTCCAGTGGCATGAAACACAGCTCCTCAGCACCCCCTCCCCCACCCCCTGTTTCACGTAGAGGCAATGCTCCCGCCCCACCCCAAAAGGCTGGAAATCAGTCCTACAACCGTGAGAAGCCCCTTCCACCCACGCCAGGCCAAAGGGGACCGTCGCCCTCACCTGCACGTGAGAACGCCCCGCCACCGCCAGTTAAGCCCCCACCCTCGCCCCACAACAATCGACGCCCACCCACAGGGGGTGGATCGTCCTCGTCCTCATCCTCCCTGGCTCCGCCTCCTCCTCCATATCGGCAACCACAAGCAGTCTCCAATGGGCCGTCCAGCCCAGTAAATGAGGCGGCACCCGAACTGCCCCAGAGACACAACTCCCTCAGCAAGAAGCCAGCCTCTGCTGGGCACACCCCAACTCGCGCCCATGCACCACCCCCTCCCCCATCACCCACCCCACAGGCAGCCCGACCACCTCCACCTGCAAGGGATCCGCCTGGACGTGGAGCGGGTAGGTCCTTCTGTCCCCTTCCTGCAAAAATTTCTGAAATGTAATTCTATTGTTCTGGGTGTATTTTCTACATTGAATTTTATTGAAAACTTCCCGAGTTTGTTTAGAACAGTGGTTCTCAACCTGGGTTTGCGTGGAACTGTACCTGCGCTGAGGTTACCAAAATTACATTTGTAAACATTAAAATTCCAAATAACACACCTAATGCGATAATCAAAACTCTGTATGAACCTTTATGCTATATAGACTATATCGCCTATGAACCAGAAGACCCAGGTTTGAATCCCACTTACTACCATTGTGTCCCTGAGCAAGACACTTAAACCCTAAGTTGCTCCAGGGGGACTGTCCCTGTAACTACTGATTGTAAATCGCTCTGGATAAGGGCGTCTGATAGATGCTTTAAATGTAAATGTAAATCCTGTAAATATTCATACTCAATTTCAATTGTTTGGTTTTTTTTGCGGTGGGGTTGGTCTGCGCAACCTGGGGGGCTTCACGTTTGGAACAACTGGTTTAGAACATTCTGTCGATTCATAGTGGGATTAATGCTTTTGCAATAGGCCGCTAAAATCCGCAGAAATCTATCTGCATGTGGGTGTGGATTAGGTTCAGGCCTTTTCTGCAGGCACAGAGTGAGGCCCGTTTTAGGGCAGAGGGAGGTATTCGGAGTCAAGCAGGACTTGTGAAATCTTCACATGGGTGGGGTGGCAGGCTGTGGAATGTGTGCACAGGTGCTGTTGTGACATGCTTCTTCACCTCTACAGGGGAGCCTGAACACACTTTAATTCCTCCAGTTCTTCTTCCCGTACTGCTAGCTAGCAAAGAGCGAAATGGCTGGTGATTGTCATATCGCCAAGTAATTCTTGTGCTTGTTACTTATCAAGTGTTCAGTCATAAGAACCAATCACAGCACATATTTAAAAGACCACTGGTCATCAGTGTTCGTAAGGTCATTATAAACCTGGAAAAGTCATGGAATTTTATGAGAATTTTCCAGATCTTGAAAAACTTTGGAATACGAAATAAACATAGTTTTATTAACAAAAATAAACATATAAATAAAGAATTAATACATACGAAACGAAGTTCAATGAATATATATATATATATATATCAAAGTATGCAGTTCCCGTAAGACTGTGCGAGAAACACCTTTCTACATTATAACTACAATGCACTACTAGTGCAACTAAATGGATGTTAAGGAGGGTGAGACGGAGACCAGCCTCTCTCATTACACTTTAGTTACTCTGGCAAATGTAAATTCTGAGGTGTGGAATCATCAGTAATGTTAAAATGTATGTATACTCATTCTTGACCTAAGGCAAAAGAGCTACCTGCATGCTTAAATTTGAATTATATAGCTTTTTTTTAAATAACCCTGAGTGTTAGTAGTAAACATTAATTATTTGAGTATTTGCAAAAAATTATGAATACATTGATACATTACCAGTCAAACTTTTGCATGCTCCTACTCTGTAGACTTGTGAGACATTTAAATTAGACATTCATACTTTACACACTGCTCCCCGGGTGCCGGTAATGGCTGCCCACTGCTCACCAAGGGTGATGGTTAAAAGCAGAGGACACATTACGTTGTGTCACAGTGTGCTGTGCTGCAGTGAATCAATCACTTCACTTTCATTTACTGTACTGTTGATATCTCATTAAATGGACCACAAAGATTTATCCTGATTACCTGATAACTCATTTGCTTGTTCACAATCAGGCAGCTCCATCTAGTGTTGCTTCCGTATGTGACACTGATATATTTTTGCTTTCTGCCTGATATTATCTCAAATGGTGAAAAATTATGATTGTTGATTGTCCAAGAATTTTGTGCCTTAAAAATGGTCATGCAAAATTTTGTGTGCTTTTAAGTTTTATTTAACTTTGACTACATTTCTGTCATAGCCCCGCCTGTACCTGGGCAGACGGCGCGCAATGGGCGCGAGGCTCCACCCCCACCGCCCCCATACAGGACTCAGGGTAGCTCCACAGAAGCCCCCAGCCGAGGCAAGCCCCCTCCTCCCCCTTCCCGCACACCTGCCGGACCCCCGCCCCCTCCCCCGCCCATCCGAAATGGACACTCCTCCATCCCCCGTTCCTTCGTAGGTGAGTTCAGCTCAAACTCACTCCTTGTGGGGGCACGTTTCGCCCCACTCTTTCATTCATTACAGCTACTCACCCTCTCCTGCCATAACTGTTGACAAAATCCAACATCTTTAATAAATGTATGGGTTCCTTGTATGACAATAAAGGTACAGAAAAGCCTTTTAGGAAGGCTTTTCACTACACTTTTAAAAATAAAGGTGCTTATGAATGTTGAATGAAATTAGTTAAATGAAAGCACCCCCTGGGACCATACAGCTTAATCATTCATCATTTGCATCTTTTCATGCTCCTCAGATGATTTTGAGTCAAAGTATTCCTTCCACCCTCTGGATGATTTCCCCCCTCCGGAAGAATACAGGCATTTCACTAAGATCTATCCCAGCAAAGCTAACAGAGGTGGGTTATCAAATAACAAGCTCAGCTAATGGATGGTGTGCATCATGAATGGTTATGAATTACACTCCAAACCAACCCAGCTCACCTGTACCACGGTTCGATCTAGTTGGACAAGGGACAACTCCGTTCTGTTGTCTGCATTTCTTCATTTGCTTTATATTTCCTCTTTTACTGGTTGCAGTGAATCACTGGGGTTTGTGTTTAATGACATAAATGTCCAGGGGCAAACATATTTCTTAAATGATTTGGAACTTGATACCTTGTTTTTGATTTGCCTGTTTATTTTTTGACTTCCAGTTGTGATGCGGGGAGCCCCGCCTCTGCCACCGGTGGGAAGGTGAACACCGTGAAGCATCGCTGTCGAGAGACAGGGGTTCAGGCCATTCGACGCAGTGCACACAAAAACTACACATACACTGACTGTTTAACAGATCAGAATCTACATGTTACGCCTATGTTTCGTTAACATTTCTTCATTTATTTCACATCAATTCCCCTAATGCATTCTGATCTTTACACACAGCTTTGTTTTTTCAGAGAAACATGGAGAGAGAGGACAATACAAAGGCCAATATGTATTTTCCCCTTACATAAAATATAGCAGCTGTAAATGCAGTCGACTGCAGTCAAGTATTTATCCTAACCTAGATCTTAAGTCACATTTGAGTATATTTTAAACACTCTGACTATGCACCTGGCCACTGACACGGCAACAGTACATATTCAGTTTTTAAGTGGCATTTCATTTTAGCTTCAGCTCCTCAAGAACATGTACTGTGGATGTGCTGATTACTGGAATAACAGAAATGACGAAGGACTGAAAACCTTTGAAATCCACCAGACAATGACTGGTGCCAGCAGCTGGTTGACTTTGGGGAAACGACGCCCACTGGTGGAATGTGGAGGGCATAGTTCTTTCTCTTGCTCAGAGGGTCCACTTCAATTCAGGGCGTGCTTTGTCCCCAACTGGGGCCACAGGATGGGAAAGGAAGTTCTTTCTCAGACAAGTGCCAATCAAAGAAGAACATAACTGGAATAATCGCCGCTCCATTCCACACTCATTTACCAACCATAAATGGCAGCATGCTTTCCAAAATTTTGCCAACATTTCTTCTCTCTCTGTGAACGGGGGGGAAAACATTTGGGGCGAATCAGGAACAGACTTCTGTTTGGAATTTTTGTGAGATGAACTTTTATCTTGGGGTGGCATAGAGGGTTCTTGTTTTTTACCCCAACAATGCTATTCCTGTTCAAAAATACTCAAATGCATGCGCTCTCTCTGTAATTCATTTTTTTAATTTTTTTTTTTTTTTTTTTGTGTGCATGAGCCTAAATGCTCCTGGTCATAAGTGCAGAGCGAGGCTCTCCTGTTTACTTTTTATTAAGAAGTGTGTAGGGGTGTGTGTGGGGAGGGGTGGTCCAGGGTTAAAAATACTACTGTGGGTTGTTGTTGTATCACTGTTCGCACAGCGCGGCATCTCTGTATAACAAAGTGCGTTGCATGCGTTGGAAGCCAGTCAGTGGCCCGTCTAGCAGCACTCACATGTCTGGCCTTGAGATGTGTTAAAACAGGTGGCTGTAGCTCTTTACTGCAGTTTTAGTCACTTCCATTCATAAAAAAAACAACTTTAATCTACGTTTAGAAAGACACACAGCATATGTTGAGTGTTGGGTGCTGAAATCAGGATCTTCTTGTGTCTCAGTATTTGATTTAACGAACACGTTACTGGTATTGTGTTTTAACGGTAAGGTACACTGTTCTGACTGACGTTCTCATGGTAAGAACTCCAGGGGAGGCGGTAATCGTTTAGCAGCACAGCATTTCCCTGAGGAGCAAATAAAAGAAAATATTATCAACGTTAAACCTATTAGACTCTTGTGGGGGTTACTTCATCAGACCTGTAATTGGCCAAATCTGTTTGGGGGGCAGGCTGGATCTCATTTTTAGTCTAGCTGTAAACGCCCATTTAAGGAAAGCTCATCTGTGAACAGGAACTTCAGGCAAGCGAGGGCGGGAAACCTTCTGCAGGGCTGGCACCTGTTTTGGTTCACGGGTTCAAATTTGTTCCCGCCCCTCCCAGCAAAACCTTGCTGCTTTTTCCAAGTAAAATGTCCTAAACATGCCCTTCCCCTTGCTGACTGCCTTATATACATAGTGTTGTCTGTACATAATTTGTTTAAAAAAAAAAAAAAAAAAAAAAAAGAAAAATAAATAAAAAGACAGATTATATTTACACTATATGTAGGGCACTATGATAGCTATCGGTCTATTTTTTAAGTTGTAAAAAGCTTGTATTATAGTCATTAAAACAGGGGAGTGATAATAAATATAATAAAAGTGTGTAAAAGTTGGACAGTAGTTGTTAGATCTATGTGATGGTGTTTGTCTCTCCCTTGTATGATACTGAATTCATACCCCCCACCCCTTTTTTTTTTTTTTTTATTCACTCCATTCCATGCTTGATTTGTGTTCATTGTATGTGTTGCACCTCTCAGCCAGCCATGTCACACTTTAAATAAAAAACTTTATGTGTGGCAGGGATGAATGAAGCGGTCTGCTCTTTGGTCTTCATTGATGTTGCTCCTCTGTTTGCTGCATTCGATCTATGATTTTGGCTCTGGAGATGCTTTGGAGGGACTGTCAGTTGCCAATAAGACCTACCCTCCAACCGTGAAGTGCCTTTAAAAAAGGCCTCATAATAACACATTATATATATATATTGCAGTATGATGTGGTTATTACATTGTGTTAACTTTCATCCTTCATCCATAAATTACATATTACCTATGTAATCTATATTTAACAGCTAATTTACAATAATGGATATTTCCAATAATTTCATTTAATAAAGGGTGGAGTAGCCTAGTGGGTAACACGCTCACCTGTGAACCAGAAAACCCAGGTTCAAATCCAACTTGCTACCATCCCTGAGCAAGACACTTAACCCTGAGTGTCTCCAGGGGGACTGTAAGTCCCTGTAACTACTGACTGTAAGTTGCTCTGGGTAAGGGCGTCTGATAAATGCTGTAAATGTAATTTACCTGTTTAAATTGAGGAGACTGCAATACCGAACTCCGCCACATGGTGGTGCAACGAGACACCTTTTGCTACAGGTACTTCCCTCATTTTATAATATTGTGCATAATTATACTTTGTGTGCTTCATGAACCGATGAAGTGGACACATTATTAACATTGCATATTAACAAAGTCATAGTAGGCACATTAGTTAATATAGCTTTTTATTAAAAAAGGAAACAAAAACTAACTAAAAATGCTCTGTAAAAATGCATATTCATACTGTTATATTTCACCCCCCCCTTTAGTGTGCTATGTCCACCACCTAGTCACGTTATTTGTTTTGTTCCCTCGTATGGAAATTTGGAATGTGTTACTGCACTGGTCTTGCACTGCTTCTACAAGGGGATCATGGGATCCCCAATCACGAGAAGACAAAGAGGAAATAACAAACAAAGCTACATGATTATCATCACAAAATAAATCTCTTTGGCTTTGCTCCCCAGCCAACACTTCTTCAGCCCTCGCACCACCCACCCCACCCCCTGTCTGACAGATAAAGATACACACACAGTGTAGAAATGCCCGCTCTTACTTTTACAATATGCAGGGCGCGAGATGTCCATTTTTAAAATATTAGATCATTGTCTGAAGCGCATGTATGATTCAGGTGTTCTTATTCATGGTGACTGCGACTGCGCCTCCGATGCCCAGCTTTGGTTAGTGCTGTAGTTAATTATGGTAACACTAAACACCAGCCGGTGCTCCCGCCCACCCCTCCTGCACCCGTCTGAACACGGCCACCTACAAGTTAACTGTGAGGAGAATGACGTTATGCTCTCTGACATGCATAAGGGATGATGAAACATCCAAAAGAAGCAACATGTTATTTCTGTGAGAAAAAAAATGGCTAAACCACAGCATCTAAAAAGTAAAGCTTGCTGCTCTGTAACATCGAGGTTTATAACAAAGAAACTTTTTTTTTTTTTGTGAACACCATAATAACTGTTTTTATATAGTTTGTGTACAGTCCCATATAGCACAAGCTTGTTAGGTGGATTCCTCCCTTTGTGAGCGTCAGTCGCCCTTTTTTCCTGTAAGATTTCCTGTAAAAAAAAAAGAAAAGAAAAGAATTGGAATGAAATGTTTGGGAGGGCTTTATTAATTACACAAGTCCATAACCCCTCAAGTATGTTGGACATTTTATCATCCTGTGTTTTTACCCCAATTCCAAAAATCGTGACACCTGTCATGAAACTCTGTTTACTGCTAAAACATACTCATCATATTCAGAAATAAACTCTAGATGTCATGCTTTGTTGTTTTCTTTTAAACAGCATAAATATCCTACTGTGAAATACTGTAATATATACCGTGGTACATGTTCCATTGTCGCTGCAAATGAATGCCACACGAAATTCTCAGAAAATGGGCACGAACCTGTGTTAGAGTGGCTCGGGGTATGCTTGCCGTGGGTCGTAGGCCATCTCCGGGATGTAGGGTTCATGCATGTCAGCCTCCAGTGGCAGTGCGTCCAAGGGGATGTCAGGATATCCATAGGGAGGGTAAGCGCCATCCAAATCTGAGGGAGCGGAATGGTCTTAAAGTTACAGCAAATTTCAGAAATGGCTAATGAAGTAGGGGTCCCGTCCGGCGCTTAACGGCGATGCGTTGGTTTATATAGCGAATATATGAGCTGCTGCTGGATAGAGACCTCAGCAAAATTGCTGCTGTGTGCCCAGCACTGCGACAGGCAACAGTGACCTTTTCCTAATGGAAACACACACGTACATACACACACTCCCCCAGGGCTATGACGCATTGTGTGGTGGAGGTGAGCCAAGTCTATTACACACACAGCAGGAGCGTGAGTCGGCACGATGACTAGAAAGGATGAAGGGCAAACCAGGTGTACCCTCTTTCAACAACTCTCATCTGCTTAGATGTGTTTCCCTGCATGCATTTATAAATATGTTACTTTTCACTTCACCTTCCATTCTTTTATTTAAATTAAGTGAAACACTGCAGCACTTTCACTGCATTGTGAAACACTGCAGCACAGCACACGGTGACACAACGAAATGTGTCCTCTGCTTTTAACCATCACCCTTGGTGAGCAGTGGCGCCCGGGGAGCAGTGTGTGGGGACGGGGCTTTTCTCAGTGCACCTCAGTGGCACCTCGGGATTCGAAGCGGCAACCTTCTATTTACGGGGCCGCTTCCTTAACCACTAGGCCACCACTGCCCCTCTTTTAACAAAATTCAATGATGGCAAGTTGTATTTAAAGATCCCATGACATGAAAATTTCACTTTACGAGATTATTTAACATTAATGCAAGTTCCCCTAGCCTGTCCTAAAGGGTGCTGTCGCCATTCTGCTTTGCCATTCAGAGGTCGTCAGCTCAAGACAGACTGGATCTGGAATTTGTCCCCTTATTGTCCCCTTATTGTCATAAGAGGAAAGGTTACCTCCCCTCGCTATTTTTCTGGAAAAACTTGGTTGGTGAATTCTTGGTCATTTCCAAGAATGCTCCCTCAAATTCTATAGGCCGCTCTCCTCCTCATTTGCATTTAAAGCTACACACACTGAAATGTCTAATTGTGGGACTGGCTAAATGTGGCCATAATTCTGCACCCAGGTTGAATATATAATATTAGGGGACCAGTAAGACCGATATAAAAGCAAAAAAATGCTCATGTCATGGGAGGACACATTAAAAAAGGTTAATATCAAATGTATCTGTGTGTGTGTATTAGTGAGCAAGATGGAGTTAAAGAGATACATAGACTAAATGATCAGCCTCTAGGGTAAATCCTGTAGTCAGTCATTGCCAGCAAAGCTGATCAGTCAGACCTCAGACACTTTCACTATGTTTCCCTCCCTCTACAAACACACACTGACATGTACTTCATTTAGATTATTTTCTTTTCTAAAGTTATTGTTTTGCTAATCAGCACATTTTGGATGAATGAACCAACCTATCCAACTAGGGCCATTTAGGAGTACTAGGCCCAAAACACTGTCTATTTCAGTGCCTTTGTTACTTCAGTTCAATGGTTATATGATTTGGATACCATGAATTTTGAGTCTGAGCATTAAGGGCAGATTATTGTTAATGCAAAGGCACATTGACCATAACTTTAGAGTGAACTCCTGTCCCACACTGCTACACCAAATATAGCATACTATGCTGCATTGTTATTTTTGAAACTTCTACAGTGCATGACAGTATAAAAGAAAGCACCGCTCACCATCTGCAATGTATCCAGGGTCCAATGGTATGCTGTTATGAGCCTGAGGGAAGGAACACAAGTGGTCAGCAAAACCCTGAAAATCCCACTGGAGTCCAACAGCGAGCATAACCTTTCATTCAGCTAATTTTCACCCTTCTTTGGACTCCTTTCCACCTGTCCCCCATCTTAAATATGGAGTGCATTCATTTCTGGATTGGTGCTTTACAGTTAGAAATAGGATGCAGATTTACATTTTAATCTTATGAAGGATGGTAGTAGCCTAGTGTGTAATATACTTACATATGAACCAGATGACCATTGTTGATCATAGGTTCAAATAGGTTATGTCTATTGCCTGTAACTAGTGAATGTAAGTTACTCTGAATAATGTCATCTGCTAAATGCTGTAAATGTAAATAAGGAATAAGGAAGTTGGAGCTGAGTGACTGGGATAATTAATTTGTAATTTACACAACACCAGGTACATTACATTACATTTACATAATTTACCATACGCCCTTATCGTAGTTACAGGGACAGTCCCCCTGGAGACGCAGTTAAGTGTCTTGGTCAGGGACACAATGGTAGTAAACGGCAACTTCTGGTCCATAGGCAAGTGTCTTACCCACTACGCTACTATCGTTTCATTTCAACACATCAGCAGTTAAAAAATGAATGATCACACCAACACGTCTAAAACATATTTATGATGTTTATGACATCCCTTCTAGATATTGCTCACATATAACCATGGACATTCTGTAGTGTGTGAACTGCACTGTACGCTGTACACACTGATCACTGTGGACAGGATGTCCTTTTGTCTACACACAGCTGTGGTGTGTTTCACTTCTGACACGTCCCTAACAGCTGCATGTGAAACATGAACCCCATTTCACAGCTCGTTCCTTTCAGAAGCGATCATGTCCACTGTGACAATTTAAAAGAGTGTCAGGCATGAAAAACCAACAAACCATTCCTTGAAGCCCATGTTGGCAGCAAAATAGCAGATAATTAAACATTTAACAGATAAATGAGCAGACATGCTCAGTTTGATCCTGCTGCTTAACACTATGGAGCTTGGTGTGGGGCTTGTTCGCAAAGGTAAGGTAAGGTATCCTCCGGATTTGCAAAAATGGTGTGTTATTAGTCATAATCCAGAATATCCAGAATCTTTAATGGGTTTAAAATGAGAGGAGCCTGATTGACAGCTCTCACGCACGCCATGCCTGTCAATAAATCAAATGGGCAAACATTTTCTTGTTTCATGTAATTCTTCAGTGAATAAGCCCCACATTTACTACATAGCCATTGTATTCTGTTTTTGCACAGGATTGGATACTGTTACTTCCGTCACTTTAATTTCCTGCAGGATAAATCAATCAATAAATGTA
This sequence comes from Denticeps clupeoides, assembly GCF_900700375.1. NCBI lineage: Eukaryota > Metazoa > Chordata > Actinopteri > Clupeiformes > Denticipitidae > Denticeps > Denticeps clupeoides. The sequence continues at coordinate 9,050,161 of NC_041713.1, read as the reverse complement.
TCCAGCCATAAAATGCAGCACAGAGCCGTATGTTATGTTGTAACTATCTTTGCTGGTTACTGTGCTGGACATGTACATGCTGGTCACTGCTGAATAAAGCCGTTTTTCCCCCGCCATTCCAAAACTGACGCTGAATCAAGTGTGTGGTGCGCAAATGTTCCTGCACTTTGACTTTCTGTACCTATGTACCGAGACAAGGTCATAATTTGGGACTGTTTAAAGTCACAGTGAAAAGACCATGGTGGTGACCCTCATCATTTTCCTGTGGATTCAAATCATCAGTACCTACCTGCAGCAGGATTGCATTTAGAAAAGACCTCATGGTACTGCAATGTGTAATCTGTACCAAACCCCCTACCACACTCTCTGTCCCATTATAAGCTACTCTAGGAAAAGTTGCATGAATTATGAGTCACAGTCAATATCTTATTCATGACCTATGCACTCGCTGAACTGTTTCACGGTTGCACCAAACAACAAATCAAAAAATAATATGATGGTGACAGGCACAGATGGCAGCTCAGAGAGCATGTCTCTGAAGGCCATTAAAAAGGACGGTTGTAAAGAGCAAAAAATGGCCACTTTTGATTCCTTGGTTGCTTGTTTTTCTTATGCAGGCAATTTAAGCGTGATCTGTATGGTTTTTGGAAATATGTGTAATCATCAAAACCCAACATGAATATTTGACGATAAAATATCTTCAGTATAAGACACGGTATGTGCAGTATGGAGGGGGAAAAATGCTCATTCTTGTATATTGCATCAGCTCTCCAGCTCATCTCAGCTGCTCCACACAGCTTTACGACTGAAGTCTGACCAAATGTTCATCTGGCTCAGACATTATGGAAAGCATTTGGCAAAAACCCTAATGGTTACAAATTGCCGTCCAGTAGGAGCTTAGTTGTGCTGCCATCTTATTCTTTGAATGGATAAGGAGATAAGAAAGAAGTTCAGTGATCAGAGAAAAGGTTCTCCTTTTAGGTTTGCTATTTCATCAGAGTTTGAAAACAGTATGCTCTCAAATATTTTAGGCTACATATTTACATTACAGTACCTTTGCAAGAGGCTTAAGAGTCTAAGAGTCCAGAATTGATCACTTCATTGATTGTAACATGGAAGCACGTTGTAAGTCGCTCTGGATAAGGGCATCTGCCAAATGCCTTAAATGTAAATGTAAGTCTAACCCTCATATTAGGAGTTAAAGGTGTACTACAAGGCCACTCCCGATGTACCATTGGGTGTACTTTGTAGTACCAACAACTTGCAGATAATAGGGAGACCATGTAAAATAAACTGCTAAATACTTCTTACTTAAATGCCTTCAACCAGTCTACCCCTCCCACCTTCTCCAGCATTCTGAACTCTGAACCAATAATGCAATCAATACTTACGCCTGTCAGCCCTGATCAGCCTCACGCGATACTCCAGTATTTAAAGTCCAGCGTTTCCCTGTTGTAGTGAAACTCCAGGACTGTGGAGACGCTGCAGCCAGTTTATACTCACCATCTCCCAGGCAGCGGGGTCATGCTTGAACAGCGAGTGTGTGAGCTCCACGGACACACGCTTCCTGTAGTCGGAGCTCTTGTCCTCAGAGATGCGGAAGAGGACAGCAGCAGCATAGGTGGCTGTGACACATAAAAAAAGAAAAAAAAAGTTTAATGAAATTACATCAAGTGTAATGTCATTATTAACACAGGCAATAACATTTAATAACAAATGTCTGGTGACACTGACACACCGATCAACCAGAGTCAAGCAACTAACCAAAAAACTACACAATTCCAACTATGATAAAGGTACGTAGACCCACCGATGCCCTCGTTGGTGGAGTGCAGCAGCTCCATGAGGGGCGCAGAGGCACCTTCAGCGTCAATGATCTCTGCCGACTGTTTATCCAGAGCGAGTTCACACAGCACACCGGCCGCCACTCGCTTCACATTCTCCACATACGAATACAGCAGCTGCAGACAGATTAAGAAGGACGCAATATGGTAACTGTAAATTATATACTGATGATACTTCAGCATGTTAACGTGCGAAAACAACGTCATCATCAAAGTGTGGGAATGCATCTGAAGGTGTATGCTACTCATCATATTAAACTATTATCATTTATATTTATTTTAATGTCAAAAGTTATGTTTTTTTATTCATATACATGTCCACATTCTCTACTGTATGTGCATGCTTTCTTATTGAATAACTAACTCATTCATTCACTAAATAGTTGATTGATTGTTTAAATAAAATTCTTAAATTGCCTGCTCGGCACTTGACTGCTGGTTTCCCCAAGACCAGACACACTAACACAGTTCCTCAAGTAATGCATGTTGCCAGGAAAAGCGCTCGCTGTTTACCCAACACTCAAAGCACAAACGCACAGCGACGGTGCAGAATAACATTTACAAATTCCCATAATGCGTCTGCAAGGATGGGGGCGGTACCTGTACAAACAGAGGGATGGTCTGCATGCTGGCAATCTCGCCCCTGTTCATCGGATCTCTGGCCAGGATGTGCAGCGCTCCAGTGCAGCCCTCAACAATTTCCTCCATGCGCACACCGTCCTAATAAACAAACCCATGTTCATACACTGGAATATGATAATGCAATATGTAAAATATTAGCTCTGCAACAATGCAATTAAATGGATGTAAATGCACATAAGATTCTTTAGTTTGGATTTTACACAGTAAAGTAAAGTACTGAAAACATCAGGGCCCTATCTGGCAAATATCTTAAAACAGTCATCCATATGTCAAGGTCTATTTTTTTATCCTGATGGTGGGGAGAAAAGGACTTTATGCGAGTGCAAAGCAGAAAAAGGTTGTCATAACTCTCTTAATTTTTCAAAAGTGGCTTTTGGGTGTAACAAGATAAACCAATCAGAATGTGACATCACCTCACCTTTAATTTCATGCTATTCTAATTTCACGCATACCTGGGCAAATCATGGGATCACTATTATTGCACCTATTTATAACACTGAACCATAACCATAAAGTGTGTTTGTTATGAATGTTAATTAAGGAATAATATTAAATAATTCAGGTATCTTTTAAAAAGGTTATTTTAAATGAATAAAATGTATAAACAACACAAAATTTGATCCAGCCACACCTCAAGCCTAAAGACCTAAAAAAAACAAGAATTACTCGTACAGCCAGAAAGATGTACACAGCACAAAACTAGACATGAAAACATTATATCACAGTTTATCAGTTAAGATACAGTCAGGACACAGATACTCATGTGGTCAATGTGACCATAAACATTTTAAATAACATTGTGATTTACATAAATCTTTAATGTGTAATGTGTGAAAATATTGGATTACCCTGATTTAAACAGAACTGACTAATGAATTGCTTGGGCAAGAGTTTAGCATTAGCACAGAAACTCCATCATTGCTCAGACGCACTTGCAGAATGCTTCTGTGAAACATGAAATCCCTGTTCTGATGCAGTGTGCATATTCCCTGTGCAGCTTCAAAGTTCTTTGGAGTCTTTGGTAAAATTTCTTTGGTAAAAGTTGGGCCATGATTATTTGTGGAAGCCTTTGAGCTTGAGAACTACTCTAAATAAAATGTTCCCAATTTCCCCAATTTCCTTTTTTTTCTTCTTTGTGGTTGAAAAACTTTGGCGCCTTGGTCAGTGTTCAAATTGGATCATGGGCAGCCATGGTTGCATCTGTCTGCTTTCCTCTGAGATTTATGGCCTATATTCATGGTTGGTTATGGAGGTCGACCACTTGTTTTTTGGTCTTACATCAAAATCTACACCCAGATTTTAGGTAACACACTCGCCTATGAACCAGGTGCCTACAAACTTATTAACATTGTGTCCCAGAGCAAGAAAGATAACCCTGAGTGTCACCAGGGCGACTGTGCCTGTAAGTACAGATGGTAATTCGCTCTGGATACGGGGCATCTGCTAAATGCAGTAAATGTAGATGTATGGATTGTAAACATGTTAATTCTTGTCAATTAATTGAATATGGACAATGTTGATTATGTGTGCACTCATTATTATTAATAATAAATAAATATGTGTATGTGTAAACTGGGTTGCACCAAACTGACCTGGTAGGTCTGCTGAGCACTGGAGGCGTGTCTCTGGGTGTCCTGGTGGGCTTTAAGCAACAGGTTCACCAATCGTGGAATTGCCCCAGCCTCTCTTAGTGGTGCCTGATTGGTCGGGCATAGTGCCAGATTGCGTATCAGGCCAACAGTAGCCTGCAAGAGAGAGAGAAGCCACAGCAAGGGGTTACAGGAATCTAAAATGTTAACAATAACAATAAGAAATAACATATAGTTTAATGCTTCTAATCCTATTATTTCATTATTTGGTTATTAATGCTTGCATTCATAGTTTGATGAGCCCAATTAATTTGTGTGCACATCTGTCTGTGGTGCATCATTTCCACAATAGTCTTCTTCTAGAACGTCCTCTCATTCCCCACCTCCCTCTTAATGTGGCCCAAAAACAATCACATCCTACTCGGCTGGGCCTGAAGCCTTACATAAAACCATTTCCCCCATTTCTGGCAACACCAAGCCCTTCATTGTTCATTCTGCATCATTAGCCAACAATATCCTCTTCATTACAAAGAAAAAGCAAGCCGCCTAGCCAGAGGAAGCGCCTGGATCTAACAATTCCTATTCTGCCTCATGTCTGGTTAGGGAAAGATGGCCCATGTAAATTTACCCTGTGAAGCTGCCACTTCTCCTGCTGAGAACCATGCATGTTTATTAAGGGCCATAAGGGCCATGGACAAGTCTTCCTTTAAATTGCTGCTCTTTTTGATTAAATCAGAATTGGTGTTAAAATGCCAGAAATAAAATACATGAATTAATGTGTTTGTCAGTGTCAATTTGTAAACCACACGCATTTATTACAAAAAAAAAATGGTAAATAAAGACATGACTCAGAGGTCCACCTTCTGGATCATTAGCCTTTGAACAGATCAGGGAAAGCACACACCTCCATGATTTTTTGTGAGTGTAAGCTTGATTGTTCTAATGTGGCTTGACGAAGGTCATTGAGCCGTACTTGGCAAACCCTGCTGGGAAAAGAGATGAGAGTTCCATCTGTGGGCGAATGAGTGCTTTGGAGCCTACCGATAACACCAGACCAGCAGGGAGCAGATGCAGCACACTTTATTAGGGGGTCCAAGAACCATTCTTGTGATTTACATTTTTCTCCTACTCTCCCACCTCTCATTGGTTCTTGGCTCACAAGGTTTCAAAAGCAAGGTCAGTGCTGCCAAATACACAGGTCTGATCTTCCAAATTGCTCAAAAGGGGTTGAATACTAGCAGCCAACAAGGCACAGAGTTTCACAATCGCACACAAAGGTAAATAAAATTTACATTAAGAACTGTTGGTAAGGAGGACTTCTGCCTCTGGTGAGCATGTAACTATCTCGACAGAATATCACATCGGAGATGCAATCAGATGCGTCACGGCTCCATAAAAGCTCTATTCCAGCTCTATTTCTGAGCATGCATTGAATCAGTGGAATCCACCAGCCACACAGAATGCTTGGATGCTGGAAAGAAATATCCTGGTATACACAGAGAGAGAGAGAGAGAGAGAGAGATATCTTCTGAAATATCTTCCTAGGTCATCCCTGCTATGTAGTTACATCCCCTTAATTACAATTGTGTTATGAGTAGCTCGTATTTTAATTACACGACTTACTGGCACATTTATAACCAGCTTTTGTTTTAAATGACACTTCAGGACAAACATATTTCTGTCAATATGTTTTTTTTAGTCTAGCACTTTATTTCCTAGCATGTTCTATTCTTGACAAGTTAAGCCTTATCAGGGCTTATTTTTTTTTTTTAATTCAAAATCTATGGAAACCGAATGAGAATAGCTGGTGTCTTCCTCTTGTTAGTCGCTTTGGATAAAAGCGTCTGCGAAGTAAAGTAAAGTAAAGTAAATGATATGTCATAAAAGATCTGATTAAATAAATAATAATAATACTAATTTATACATTGGTGCACCAAGAAACAGACATAATATTTTGAGCATTCTGAATAGTTGTCAGAATGTAGCATAAACTAAAGAAAATTGCTGAAATAAATTCTGAAGAAAAAAATATGTCCCAGGATGGCACCTACTGCACGGAGTAAGCTGGCTATGAATAAGAAATGAGAAAGGGGCGGGACTTGTAAAATATCCAATGACAGTGTATTCTTTGTTGCACAAGCTTTGGACATACTTATTTCATTTCAAAGTGATATGTTAATGTCAAATCATTTAAAATAGTAAGATATTCCTGCGTACCTAATCAGTACATTGAGGGACAGAGGAGCCCTTTATATTCATCTCATGCATTACTTGTGCTGCTTTTGAAAACTCATTCGATCATTTCTTTTGCATTGATTATCTCCTTACAATGGCTCCTGTCAAGGAGCCGGGATCTTTTGGCAGCAAATGAACAGACTTCGGGGCAGAAGAAATGGGCACATTTTAGAATCAGAGAGGAAAGTATTGTGCTCTGGGCAATTATTAACATGGTTAATTGATATTTAACTTGGCATCGATTACTTACATGGATTCGATTTGTATAATCAAATAATCCTATTTTGTAAAGACTGTAATATCCCCACCATTTTCGTCCTTTCCTCACCTTGACTACAGGCCAGTAGTGTGGCTGCCCCAGCAGCTTGACAATGGCAGGGATGCCGTAGTGAATCCGCACTGCATTCTGGGCCAGCTCTGCATCCGGGTGGCGACTGGTGAGGTGGCGCAGGGCACAGACGGCAGGTTCAGCCACATCCTCCTTCTCTCCGGCACGTAGCACAGCGTGGATCAAAGCCTCCACTCCCCCACACTGTGTCACCAGAGCTTTGTTGCGGGCATTGTTGCAGGTCAGGTTGGACAGGATGCCCGTGGCACAGGTCAGCATGTTGACGTCGTCTGAGCCGAGTTGGGTCACCAGCACCTGCAGCAACCCGTCCAGGCCCTCCTGCAAATAAACAAAAACATGGAATAAAGATGGAGCATCTGTTTTTATATTGTATTATAATATACCACTTTATTCAGCATGCCTATCACACATTGCTATGCTAATGAAGCTTAATGAGCTTGGGGGTGCTGAGGGGATAGAGAGGTGGGGTCACGATTAGAATGAGGTGAAAAGAAGCTTGGGGAAGATATAAAAAGAGATAAGTGCATGCAGTCAAAAATGTGGTTGAGAGGATTTGCGATAACTCAGAAAAGGCAAAGAAATTATGTTCTTAGAAATGTATTGCTATAGGTTGGACTTTGAATAGCTGCTGATAGGTAATTATAATCCTGTAATTTAATCTACAATGTTAAAGCAGTTTGTATTACACTCAATCAATGCCTCACATGAAAAATCCCACTTTCAACTCCCACTGTGCCATTATAGACAACATCCGAAGACCACTTATAATCCTTAACTTAACTCATAGGATATTAACTGTGACATTTCTTTTGTTGTTGGTAATATTGTGTCCATTCACTGACAGGCTCAGTTTTTTTAAGTCATAACTCCCTTCTTAGTCCATTAACCAATATTTCTTCAGTCAATACGCATTTAGGTCTAAATATCTAAATAAAATTATTCAAAGATCATTTTTTAATAGGTGACATGAATCATCTATGAATCACCCAATTTGTGGCCTTCTGAGAACAATCTGCCAGCCACATTGTAAATGGTATGCCATAGCAACCACCTTGGCAACAGGTAGTATGAGCTAATGCGGTGCAATTCTCTTGGGAAATGTGCTTGTTTTGATCTTCTTGCTGTAATTGGTTTCATTTGACTGGGCTTCATGTACTTTTTAAACTGATGACTGCTTCTCAAGTCTCAACCCTAATCTCACAAATCATTGCATGCAGATGCCATATTTATCAAACTCAAATCAGGATGCAGGCTTACAGTTTTAATCATTCAAAGTTATGAAAAGGTGACTGGTGGGATGTTCTGAAATATGACTGAAGGACTCTAATAAAAGTATTAAATCCATTGTCATCCTTATCTTATTGGTGGAGTAATAGTTAAATAGCTGTTCCTGTAGCTAATAGCAAAACAACATGTTCCCAGTTCTTCCCAGTTCTTCTGGTCTCCTGGCTTTACGTCTGCTCTGGTGGCTCACCTGCTTGGTGGCAGCATCTGACAGGTTCCTGAGGGTCCACAGGCAGTTCTGTGTGAGGCGCTGGCTAGTGCCAGTCAGGTGCTGTCCAAGGGCCTGCATCCCACCTGGCAAGAAACAGAGCCTGAGTCTGAAAAACGTTGCCCATGCACACTGAGATCACAGCTGCCAAAAAAGAGAGACTATGGGCCTTCTTCAATACTGCAAAAATAAAGCAATGGGTTCAGACACCCATCCAAAGTGATTGAGCTTCATGTTTCAACAATGAGAAAGCTAGGCAGAAATACACCATGCACAAGCATGAACGAAATCATACTACTTTGCTTTAAAGTAATTTAGATATTGTGGGTCAGACAAGTTCATCTGTGGTCTTGGTAAAACTGAAAATAAAATGCACATCGAAAGCACTTCAGCAAGGCTATGATTCTCCCTTGTGCTTTAAAAAAAAAAAAGTGTTTACTTGCACTCCTGAGATGTAGACATGCTTGCACAGGGGCCGAGAAGGAGATCTGAGAGCTGACAGAGGCAAAGCCCGTCCATGCCAATTCGACTGGACGTGATTCATTCATGAAGACACCTCTCCGAACGAAGTGAAAACCAAATGCATTACCGGTTTGCACTCGAGCATGTTTATTCAGTTTATTGAATGTCTTTTTATACCCATGCATTTTAGATGTGTGCAATATGTGTGCCTTTTGACCCGGTGTATTTGCTTCCTTCTCATGACATATTTTTTTTTACACTACTAGCATCATCACAAGCAGTTTCTTGAGATGCATATTAAGGTGAGTGAAGGGGAAAAAATTTATGCTCTGAAGAGCCTAAAACATGATACATTTTACTATGTTAAGACTTTTTTGTTTATTACATAACCTAATCTTTCATAGCTTATTTAATAGCTTTAGGTCTTTAATTTTGTTCTACAATGTAGAAATAATCAGAAAAGGAATAAGTAGGTGTATGTATGTATATATAAATTGCATTAGATTGTAGATGTATTTTGGTTGGAGACAGTAAGTATACAATCACATTCCACATTTTACTGATGGCCACAGACATTTCAGCCTCTTTCATGATCCACCTTCATTCTGAAGATAACATTGCGGGTGTGGTTGAACAAAGAACATGCATAATTGGGAAATTTATATATTGGATGGAGGCAAAAAAAAAAAGCACAGTTTGTTGCTCACGGATGCCCTTTTGTAAAGAACGTGTGTAACAAGTGCCCAAGCAAGTAAGTATGGATCAAGCGTGGGAACAGGCTTGAGTACCAATCACATTGTCATTTTGTACCATATTGGTAATTAGTGTCCATCAGTTCAATGGACAGAAAGGGAGCAAGATAAAGCTTCAAAGCATAAAGTTTTTAATCAAGGATCTTTATTAATCAAGCTCCTGAAGTAAAAATGGTTTCAAAGCTCATGTGTCCCAGAGAACTGAGGTTTGAGTACTAATGATCCTCCCATGGAGGACTTTTATAAGGCTATCCAGTGATGATATCTGATTATGAAAATGACGAATTAAGTCACAGCATGATGTAAGAAGCCGCAGGAACATTATTTTCTGTTTCAGGCGATACAGCCGCTTCATTATGAGGAGCTCATATTATCACTGGTGAGAAATTTATGCTAGACAGCAAAAGCACTATATTGCCAATTTACTCACACATGCCCTTAAAACTCTTTCTCTCATTTACACACACCAACTTACCAGCATCTACGATAGCTGGCTTGTTGCTGGGGCACACAGAAAGCACTTTCAGGACCCGACTGGTGGTCCACAGAAGCTTCTCGTAGTTATAGTTCCTCATGATGTACACCAGACTTTCTGGGCCTCCATTAGCCAATATGATCAGCTAATACAGAGAGAGGGAGAGAGAAGGAGAGAGACAGGAAAAATTTACTGATTGTAAGTCACTCTGGATATGGGAGCCTGATAAATGCTGTAAATGTAAAAATGTATCTAACAGATGGTTCATTGTGCATGTCGCCATCTATTTCGTTCCATCATTCTTCTTTTCCATGTCACTGTTCAGCACTCTTTTCCTCCCCCTCACACACAAAAATCCATTCATCCTGACCACATGCCATCCATCCAGCCCCACCTCACAACCCAGCGCATCCATATGCCACTCTGGCCCATGTCAGTATTCATCATCTAATCACAGACAAAACACACACACACACACACACACAGGTTAAACCATACAACCAGAAAAAAACACCAGTATAACCTGGCAGTCAGTCACACACAACAGTTATCTGACAACTGTTATGCAACCAGTATTTATGTACACACATACACAGCTGCTCAACTTTAAAGGTGGATGCGGATATGGAGGGAGCCTTCTGGCCACGCACTGCCTTTATTTCATCCATATTTGTTCGTGTTTTTAGGAAGACGGAAAGGAGCTGTACCACTGGAAATCATTGTAGCCAACAGTTCAAGAGAGTCATGGATGACAAATGGTGAATTGTGAGATGGACCACTGGTTTTGGTACCTCCTCATTTGCCTTTTTCCTTACATTATACATTATACTAGCCTTTATGGTATTATGGTATGGTACCAATGCTATGCTTGTAGGCAAGTCGGAGTGTGTACCGCCCTCTAGTGGACGTACTGATTAACATGGATGCCTAAGTAATTGGAGCATGGATGTTCTTATTTTCCTGTGTAAGGGGAGTATAATTTGGCCCTATGAACACACACACGCCCACCTTGCTTTCCTGGTTGCCGTACGACAGCAGCTGCAGGCAGTCGGTGGTGATGGCCAGGAACTTGGGATTGCTCTTCTTCAGCAGAGGCACCATCCTCTGCAGGCCGTCGGCCAGCCGCACCGCCATCTTAGCCCCCTCCTGGTGCAGCAGCAGGTTGTGCAGGGTGGTAATGGCGTAGAAAAGCACAGACTCCATGGGCGAACTTGAAAAGAGAGGCACAGGCAAAGGGACAAATTGAGAGGGGAAAAGTAATGAGAATGAGGGATGATGGAAAGCAAGAGGCAGAGAAAAGCAGGAATGAAGAAGATAAACAGATAAAAATGGGATGAATGGAGGAGAACGTGAAAAAAAATTACTAAAGGATGACAGACACAAGATTGTGAGGGCGGAAAGAGGAAAATGGGGGGAAGGAACATTTGTCGCTGCACACGGAGGAGACGTGAGCTATTCCTTTATCAATCTCTTTCCCGCCTCACAGAATCACTGGCGCCAAAAAAGAAAAATAACGGTGCTGGGGACATCTATCTGAAAAATAGGTGTATGCCTCCTCCTTGGAGTTGTCACAGCACATCCAAAATCCCACAAGAAAACTACTGCTGTAGCGCTAATATCACCCCACCCAAGGGGGGGTTCACATTCCACTTCATTTATCACACGGCATCACATTTTCCTACTGCTTGCCCGAGTCGTAGCCGAACACAAGTCTTGTCCACTGGATAATGGCGCAGAATTTTAATCTGCGAGTCAGCAGTGTCGGACCTGGCCGGAGGGGGAACGCCGCAGCACACAAATCCACAGCGACAGGCCCGAGCACCGGGCCGCTGCTTAACACGGCACATCCCTCACTGTTAATGCAGCCTCCGCTACCTCCGGGCTACGTCTCCAACCATGTGGAAGCAGACAGGAGGGAGGTGAGGACGAGAATTTCCGCATCTGCCACGGACACCTATCAACACATATAAAGCCAGCTCTTCCATAATGTGGTGAATTTATTCATTTATATTCTCTAGAAATGTATGACTTATACACACACACACAAACATGCATGTGCGATAATAAATCTTTGGAGAGTCTATAAAATTAAGGCAAGCATTTAGCATAATGGTACTCACAGCAAATCAGCAACGTTAGCTTTCTATCACACCCCAAAACTGCTCTTTTTCATCACACTCTCAGGTGATCTCAGATCAGGGGCTATTTGGTATGCCTCAATTCGGGAGCACACATTCTTTGAAGGATGTATTTGATGAGGCATAAGCAGATCTACAAGACTTTGTATGGTCCTTCAAATGCACCACACTTTTCCTGACCTTTGTTAATCAAATTAATTATTCATGGCTGACCTGTCTTGTATTTTTCATCACTACAAAGTGAAGTGATTGTCACATGTGATACACAGCAGCACAGCACACGGTGCACACAGTGAAATTTGTCCTCTGCATTTAACCCATCACCCTGAGTGAGCAGTGGGCAGCCATGACCAGCGCCCGGGGAGCAGTGTGTGGGGACGGTGCTTTGCTCAGTGGCACCTCAGTGGTACCTTGGCGGATCGGGATTTGAACCGGCAACCTTCTGATTACGGGGCCGCTTCCTTAACCGCTAGGCCACCACTACAAGATGGATGCTGCTACAAACACTTAATTGGATTATGTGAAAATGGAACATGAAGTTATGTTTTTACAGTACTGTAATCTCAGACCAACCAAGGTCAAAATGTAACTACTGGTACTATTCCAGGTCCCAGCTTTATGTGTGCACACTTTATGAGCTTGCATGCTCTCCCCATGTTGCCTTCGGACTCCACCATGAGCTCCAGTTTCCTCCACCCTCCAAAGTCATGCATCCATTTCAGGCTGTGCATCCCTGGCATGTGCCCCAGTGACCCAGGATAGGATATGGGACTCGTGACTGCAATGTGGCCGGACATTCATAAGTCCCACCCTCCAATGGAATATCCAGGCATACCAAATGTCAGATCGTGAATAAGGGTTGGGAGAGGCTCCCACTAACTGAAGTTTGTTTAGTGAGAAGATAAAGGAATTCTCTTGTCAGTGATACCAGCTCATCTCACTACCTCTCTACATTAGTTATAACTTTTTTTGTCTATATGACAGCATTTATCCAGCATCCAATTTTGTCTGTCAGTACTGGAGTTCTCAGCAAAATGCCCAACACAGTAACATGCTGACCTGAGCATGCGAACCAGCGCAGGGATGCCCCCTGATTTGAAGATGGCGAGGAGGCCCTCACGCTGGTGGGAGAGGCTGTGAAGGACGCTGGCGGTGCAGCGGGCCGTCTCCATGTCACCCGTACTCTGCATGGCCCTCACCACAGCTGCCACCATCTGAGGGGATTGCATCAACACACGACGGGATGCTTCCTTACGTGTTAGTTGGTTCACAATCATTGCAGCCTTATTCACCACCACCTGAGAAGAGAAATGAAGAGAAACAAGGTTGTTTAGAAGCTGTTTACTCCTGAGGTAAAGTAACCTCAGTGCAACCTCAGTGTAAATTGGAGTACTGGCTTTTTAAAAGTCATTTTATTGTAATTTTATCAATTAACCAATTAATCAATGCAAAGCTAATTAATATAACACCTGGTATAAAATATATAAATTATATGTTTGTCAAATTGCAAACATTCATGAACAGAACATTTAGCAAATATGACAGAAATCCACCAATCAGATGCTTTTTCAGACTTCAAACAGAAGTCACTGGACAACAATAACTCATTTTGCTCTTGCAAGAAAAGATGAAACTAGACAAGAATCTGTGATTGCCTGTTTCTAGGGCAGCGGGTGCAATGTGACCAATTTGATTGGCTGGCGACCTTGATAAGCAGCCTGTGGCGCAGAGACGTGTAACCACATCAATGCTGGTGAGAGCGAGGGGCACACATGGGACAACAACACACCTTCCAACTGGAGTACTTTCAAGCCTCATGGTGTGTGTGTGTGTGTGTGTGTGTGTGTGTATATGGGGGGTAAGTGTCTCTTTCATTGTGCCTTGCCGTGGTGGTTTTCTTCATCCCACAGTTTACTCCAGTTTTCTTTTGCTCCCCAGATGCAGGCAGTTATGTAAGAATGATGTACAGAATGCCTGATTCCTTATGGCACTGTATTCACCAAGCCAAGATGTGCTAAAAACAACATCACAATGCTTTTGTGATGATTTTAGAAATGTCCTAATACCATAAAATTGCTCAATTGTGTAGTACAACCACTTGTTATTAGTTTAATGCTGGGAGGGAAAAAACATTAGTATCCCACACCTGGTCATCATCTGCAAGCAGCTTAGTAAGTTCAGGCACAGCACGGGTGGCCAGGTCAGCATCGTCCTGGTAGTTGATGAGGTGGACAATGGCGTTCTTAAGAAGTTGTGAAGGCTCGGCCAGCCTTTGAACGTTGGTCTGTTGGTTTTGGTCAGTCTGGGTGGTCAACACTGCCTCCCCCTCTGGCAGGGTCTCTGGGAACATGGCGGCACGTACCCGCTGGGCCCGGGTCAGGGTGTACTGAGCCTCCGCATCTGTAAATATGTGTCCTGTTATTTTTTCAAACGTACAAAAAAATTCAATGCCACACCAGTGATCAGGTGTACTGGACCCTGCGGAACATCAGAACAATTTTTTACCACACAGGCCACTCGGGTTCTTGTTCAGTCCCTGGTCATATAAAAAGACTACTGTAATTTGAAGTTTGTAAGTTTGAAACTTTTACTACAGTTTCAGAATCTTTTAGAAGACTGAATAAGCTTTGTCATTTGTAATTTACCACATTTAAAATTACCTGCCAACAGATGGTTTAGACTGGTGGCATTTGTCGTGAACCAGTATCAGAATGAATTCACTGATAAAGAGAACCTTGCCAAATAACACAAATGTAAACATACAACAAATACTGATGTAGTAGTGATGAACTGCGATATAAATAAAGCATACCTGAATGGTTCTCCACCACAGTGGTGTATTTCTTGCCGCTGCACTCGGATCCCTCATCGTCTCGCACAGTGGTAGCGCCTGACTGGATCCCCGAGTCAGAGGAATAGTACGTCTGCTGCCACTCGGCCACCTTCACCGTGCTTTCGGCCTCACTCACTAAAAATGATTACAATAGGCAGCGCCCAGGCTCAGGAATTGCCCCTGCTTTCCTTATTTTTATCACGTGTACATTTGCATATGACTGCCTACGTTACTTTTGTGTATTGTGCATTGTATTTATCGCAGTAAACACAACTTAATCCACGTTCAACCTATTTTAATTAGAGTATTATCTTAAACATAGATCCAGTGATCCAAGTCTTACAGAGCTTTCCCACTCCTGTAATAAAGCAGATTTATTGGTTTGCCATTTACACCCTGATTTACGAAAAAACTAAAAGTGGGAACAAAACATTTGGCATGCCATTAAAGGAGCGTCACATCGGTCCAGTTATTTGTGTTGTGGACTGGATTGGCCCGCATTAACATTTTGCACCCAAAAAAAGCTTTTGTAAATCAGGGCGTTAGACATTGCACTGCACTGAGGGAAAGCTACCCGGGGGTGTGGGATTAGGTCACAGGGGCTCTTACCTGCATTGCAGATTCAAATCCCAGCGGAACACCAGACTACTGGGTTGTATTTAACCTTATTTACCCTCTTCCGGGTGATTATTGTCCAGTTTGCCACACTGATTCAAAAGCTTCCCCTTTCTGGGGAAACAAAGTGTTTTCGCTCAAGGGCAAGGCAGTTTTTACTCCTGGGATTTGAAGGAGCAACACTGTTTAAATCAGCTCAACTAGTTCCTGCACACTGGAGCCCTGACCTCAATAAACACCATCAGTCAGGAACACAACAGAATCTCAATTTCCAGACAGACTGAACTGCTGTGTCAAATACAGCAAAGATGATTTTCAGATCCTATTCATCGCAATCAACCGTACTTAATTAACGGCACAACGGAAGGGAAATAGACATACTTTGCCTGGACATCATCTCTGTCCAGTCTGAAAGACCGGCTTCCTCAGCAAAACCTGTGGTGAAAAAGAAAAGAGATGAAGTTAAAGTAGTTAAAGTTAAAGTAGTTATATTTTACTCCAGTTAAAAGTAAATGTCCTCCCTTTGACCCTTGACCTAAGTGAAAGTAAATAAATATAATTATGTGGCACCCTCACGTCACCACATAACCAGTGTAGTAAAAAGTCTCCCCAAATGTAAATCCTTCAGTAAAGTACAGATAAACAAAAATTACTAATTACATTTACTTTTACTTCATTACTGTCCACCCTGTTGATCACATTTTTTTTCATTTACAATCAATGCATAAATCCAGGCTCAGAAGAATATCATGGCAGAAGAACAAGTAATGGATCTTTATTTATTTGTAATATTCTAGCCTTTTTAATGACGTGTGAAATAGCCGTGAATGCTGGATTTATAAAGGGCAGCTTTATACGATCAGACACAGGCGAAAACGATCAGGAAACATTACACAGGACGAACAGGAAACTCCGGTCCAGATCCCGGACCCGGTGTAACCCCTTCCAAACCGTATCATGACAGGATTGCAGTATTTTATCACACAGCCATTGTACGGCAAATGGTGAACGTCCTGCTGAGATGCTCCCAGAGGTCTGCTTAGCTTAAAATGATGAGGAAGGCACCGAAAGGCCACAATTGAATTTACTACTTCAATTAAAGCAGGCCATTTTTCAGACCTTGAATAACAATGGGGCAATGGCAGGATGTTTAAATAATAGAATCTTAAGTTCATCATCTTAAAGATCAGATCCAAAGTGGAAGAGGGGCAGTGGTCCCTGCGGATGGGCCAGAAAAGCGTGACAGTGACATTTTCCAGTACTGGGAGCACCCCTCCCATAAAGGTCCTTTTCTTTGCTCCCAAAGAATGCTTAATTCATGACTATAATTAGGCCAGCGCTGACAGCAGAGATGGCCATGGAGCAGGGAAAACTGGCGCTCTGGGGCCCGTGTGGTAAACCAGGCCACTCAAACCCCTACTCCGTGTAGTCCAGATGGGCTCATGGGACACTAAAAACACCCCTTTTCGTGAGAGCAGTGAGAATCACTCCCTGGACAAATATTTCAATTTATTTATTAATTAAGCCATTTCAATTATGTGCCCCTTTGATGGCTAATTAAGAAATGGTTAAGAAGAAAATGACTCAGATGACATGTACAGCAGAAACACCTTCAGATGGGATTTGTTTGTGCTTAATCAAAGGCAGATTTTTTTTTTAATTTTTTTTTTGAAGCCAAATTCAGATAAAATTCAACAAAGCGTGTACCTGTGCAATGATTTCAAGAAACAGCAAGATTGTGTGTGGGCTGAGGTTTTGAGTGCAAAATGCATCTGCATAAGGAGGGATTTCTGTAGGCGTGGACCTTCCGTCTGTACACAGCATGCTGTTCTACACAGACATCAAACAGTTCTGAAAAAAGAATCTAAAACGAAAACTGTTCCTGCTCCTAAATAAATGTCAGAAAGCTAATTAAATACGCCAACGAGGCACAGACCAGATGACTGACAGCTGAAATGAAAGACTTGAATGGGCCGTGGAACTGTTGTCTTGGAGACTGTCACGTACCAATTCTCTCTGAAACGTGGGATTTCTCCCCATGACAGGAACCAGTAGAGAAGCAGTGTCAGGATGTCACCGCGGCGCGTTATTTCATGCGCGCACTGCCTTTTTGCAAAGCACCTGTCTACTTGGCATACCGAGATGAGATCTTTGATAAGAGCCGCTGCCAGTTCCACCCTGAGTAAGCAAAGCAGCCCAGCCTTGTCATCCCAGCGTTATTAGACTTGTTCTGTATGTGCACCATTTCTGACACACAGGCAGACATGAGAACATTTTATTGTAATGCTATGAAAGTCAAAACTACATGCAGCATAAAAGACATTTGATAATATGCAAATAATGATGTATTCCAGTCCCTAATATGATGCAAGCAAGCACCCACACTGCCATATCTTACTTTTCAGCACCGTGCTGTATGTGGTACAAGACAGTTTGAATAATTCAAGCCACACCCTATAGTGTGAAAAATTCACATTTTTTATTATTTTAGCTTCCAAAATGATCAAATACGCCTCAACAGTACAGTAAAATGTGTATTAATAGTAACGGACACAGTTGACTGTCAGAAGATGCAACGTTTGCAAAGTGCTTCATGCTAACAAAGTATTTCCATTAACTGGAGCCCAGCTAACACACGCCCACCTATTCATTTCGGCGTGTTGCATCCCCTTTCAGTTTTACTCCCACATCTTTCTAACCCTTTTCTCTAGTGAAGCAAATATTCATCAAAGTCCCATTCTAGATTTTCTATCACTTTTAACCATTATGCCTTCCAACCTTTTATCCACACCCCCTCACATTGAAAGCAAGTGCAGCACTTTTTTTCTTATAATTTTAATCACAATATCCACTCATGCACACACGCACACATATAAAGTTGATCCCAAATAAATAAACAATCACAGTGAGGACACAGTGAAATGACCAGTGCTGCTGAATTGAAATGACCGCGGTAGGAGACTGTGTCCCGGTGTCACCAAGCTGCTCTCCACTGCTTCCCGGTGGACTAGATGCAAAACTCTAATGTAAACATATTAGTGGTTCAGAGGCAGTGGCAATTTAGCATTTTTTCAGTTGCAGTGGTACACACTTATCATTTTTGTTTGAGCATCTTTTTAGGGGCCAATACAACAAAAAATGGCTTTTTAAAATCATTATATTGCAGTAGCTACACAGCTACATTTTCGGAATAGTCACAACAGACAGCAGCACGTTCGGTCGTTAAGATGATTAACATTCATGGCATAAAATCCAGCTCTGAAAGCGGAACCAGCATGTGTTATTTTAAGAGTGAACATGGAAAAGCGTGCAAGGCTCAAGTCAGGTCACATTCACTGCTGTGCAGAGTAGCATAAACATGTGAGATCAGTGGGACAGAAATAACCGGCACAGGAAAGAACCCAAAGCCGGGAGGAAATTCCCATTTTCTGTCCATTGTCCTGAAAGGGGAAACATGAGCGACGCAATCTCTCCTTCTCTATCTCTCCACTCCTTTGCTGCTTGTTATCGCTGCCTTTACCTCTCAAGGACAGCCTTAATTCTTGATTCTTTCTAACGTTCTCACTGCTCCCTGTTTTCCCCTCTTTACCATGTAATCAGTTCTACTGATTTCCTGATCTGTGCCCCCTCTAAAAATGTCTTTACTGCAACACTGGCTTTGCTCCTCAAATGATGGTTAATGTGGTTGGCAAATGAAAATCCTGGCAGGGCTGATGTTCCAGTTGTTTTTCAGTTTGATATGCTTGCGTAATTAATCGTGAACAAAGCTTCAAATGATCATTGAGTGCCTTAGTACATCACATTGGATGAGTTTGAAAGGGTGTGTGGGTGGTTATCATATGTTATTATATGTATGTTAATGTACATCATCTAGTATTTGTGGTTTAATGGTTATGAGATGACTATTTATGAGATAAAGTTAGAAAATAATTATGGCAGCAGACAAAAAGGCACCAATCAGTACAGAATTCAATAAATTCAAAAACTGTGATTTCAGATAAAATTCGTTGCCATTAATTGATGTAACACTTTGCATTACCTCGGACAGCCCTACTGTGTTGAATGCAGCTCTCTCTAAATATGTATGTAATGAAAGGGTGGCACATTGCAGCCCAGTCCAAGTGCCTGAGGACGAGAGGAAAAACAACATCTCTGTTTTGCTCTGCAGGCTCGGGGGAGATCAAAGTGCTGGTAGCTGTCGATGATTTGGCACGGGGACCAATGAGCAGCCACGGAGGGAAAAAATTGCATCCAGTGGCCCCGTTTCACCATGGCCTCGCAGTCACATCTGATGACACTGCCAGTCACCCCTTGGCTTGGCTGGGATTTCAAATGGATGCCCTGCGTGGCAGAGTGACAGCGTTGTGGAAAGATTCTGGCGAGGGAGATAAGCTGCAGACCAACTGCGATCCAGTCTGAGGTGCTGCCATGCTGTGATGTAAATTACTTTGTGCAGCCGCCCCTCAGTGAAGTAACGTCTGTCACGGCCATATGTAGAACACCACTTTAAAATATCTATAAACAAGTGTGTGGCAGGTCTTTTTCTAGCATATTTTTAGAACGAAGGATATCTGCAAATCATCTGATCATCTTCACTCTTTGAAGAAATATTAATAATATAAATATATTAGACAACAGCTCAGAACACCTAATTTTGGACCAATGTCTTGGACAGCGTCTCTACAATAATCAAATGAGGGAAAATTATCTGCACGAATGGTGCCCGTCCCTCTGGTTGAGTAAAAAATAGATCAGGTAATTTGTGACAAAAAAAAAAACACATTCTTGCAAATCATGACGTTAATAGCCTCATCTGAAACAGAACGCTGTTTTTATCACCCATCCGTGTACAGCGACACTAAAGGACAATGTACCATGTGAACTGGGAACTGCAGCAAAGAAATGGCAAAGCACCCCCCCAAACAAGTGCCCATCTGAAACAATAGCATTTCCTTTTACTTGGAGACAACGGTCACTTCCAGGGACTGTTAAGATAGAAAGGAAATGGTTGGGGGGACAGGGGTGACAACGTCAGAACCAAGGCCCCCTTCCTGACTTGCAATTATGCAGCGAAATAACTTCCTGCCCCTACCATGCGAGCAGGTACATATTGCCATTTCATCAACTCTCTGTATTGCCTGAAAGGCTTAATGCCTCATGACCCCTCATGACTGACCTCATATCTCAGCTACACTTCTGTAGGCATGGGAAGAGCAAAAGCAAAATAATGGTGGTCTTACTACTGGCATAAAAATATGTTATCTAATTGTGCATTTATGACCACTTCATATAGTCTCCAGTTCAACACAGACAAGTAACAAAGACATTTTCAAATTTGTGGCAATTAAGTAGAGTTGCTCGCTACATAATCAATCCAGCAATCACATGACCCACTTCTGAAGATCAATATGGGGATGGACAACATGCGCTGCTCCCATTCCAGGATGGGTCAGGATACAATATGGCCTGCCATCTGACAGACTTGCAAAACAGTTTCCATTGAACACCAAAAGCGTTTTGACAAAATTATTGAAATGGTCCCCTTTTCAATTTATAGTATGTTTTCCTCTTGGTTTGCTCTTCTTGTAGATTGGAGATCTACAAGAAGAACAAACCAAGAGGAAAACGTGAAAAGAGGTAGGCTCACATGCCCACATGTCCATTTATTGACACGTATTCATTTTGTGTGTGTGTTTCTGGAACTGATCACTGTGCAAAAAACTCTTAGCACATATTTTTGAAAGACCTATTTTTTTCAATGTAGTTGTCCATTGTTGTCCAACTGCACAGTGACTCTGTGACTTTCTATGTTTGATTATGGCAGAAATGCCCATTATCTGACAATCATGCAGCCATGCAGATAAACATCAAGATCTCCCATGGAAGGAACCATGGGATGTGGCTGTAGGCAGATGATGCAGTAGATGGCATCTCCCAAGAAAAAAAAAACACTCAATGGAGGTCAAATCAATTTACATAACCACAACTAGAAGCTGGACAGGACTGGACTGGCTATGGCACTTCTACAAACACACCAGACCTAACAAGTCTGGGGCAATGTAGGTGCAATGAGTGCAGCTATGAGACAAAAGGAAAACCAGAATAAAGCAGTAAGCATGAAGGAACAAGAAAAATATTTATCAACGTATAAGAAGAAGAGTCAAGGTCATGGCAACAAAGAGCCTAATTGGGCCAAAAAAAGAAGCTGGCTCTAACCCCAAATGTCTCCACAGGGCATGTTTATTGTCATTCCCCCACCCCTCGTCCTCTTTATCGCTCACTGCCCTGGAAAAAAACAGCGGCCTTTGTAGATAAGAGCAGACCTTCAGAAAAAAAGAGCGCCAGTGGTCACACCTCAGCGGTGAGTAACAAATGGACCCTGTCAGGAACCGAGTCAAGGAAGCATCCTTTCTAATGTCCACCATTTTCAATTCTCCACAATTAATCTGACTGAGCCAGGCAAGGGAGGGTGCCTAGTTTTCATGCTGAAACCCCCAGACCCCCAAAAGAAAAAGTGCCGAGACTTAATTGTCATCCCTGAAAATTCCGACCGAACGGGAAGGCTTTGTATTTGAAAGACAAAGAGGGGGGGTTTGCGTAAAAAACCTAAGGCTGCTCAGAAAATGAGAGACGTGAAGCCTCGAGTCATTGTGCCTCACATCTCCACTTCAAAAGCTAAAGTTTTTTCAGGAAATAGGTGTCATAG
Organism: Denticeps clupeoides; assembly: GCF_900700375.1. NCBI lineage: Eukaryota > Metazoa > Chordata > Actinopteri > Clupeiformes > Denticipitidae > Denticeps > Denticeps clupeoides. Next base: position 9,028,029 of record NC_041713.1, on the reverse strand, counting down.
GTGTGATTATGCAGTGGAGGGGGGGCACCCTTTTGAAAAACATTTGCGAAAGAGCAGCAAATAGCAACTCCATTTGTTTCTGACAGCGAAAGTTGTACAAAAATAATATATATATATATTTTTTTCCCCCGTCAGAGCACGGCTGAGGATGGTGGGTTTGATGTGTCCTTGAAGCCTAGTTGGCTAATTAGGGTAGTGGGTGGGGGTACTGGAGAGAGTGGGCCCTGTTATCTTATGGCTTTCACACGTGACAGTTTCAATGCAACAGGATAACTGTTCTCCCCTACACACACCCCCACACACGCTCGCGTATACCGACTGCCGAGGGAGAAATCCTTTTCATCTCCTGTCTCCATAATCCTTTCCCATTAGCGGCACTGAGCACTGGCAGGCATTGACGCGAGGATGACGGATATGCACCGCTACAGTCCCCCTTTCCACTGAGCCTAGCCGCATATTACAGCAGCGGCAATATGACCCCAAAACCTCAAGCTCAAAAATGGTGCATCTGTAAAATGCATCACACAAATGTGCGACTGAAAATGAGCTGAGTGTATGAATGTAAATAAATCCTTATAAGAGAAAGCATTTAACACTTATTCAAAATGATATCTATTCCAAAAGGACCAGCATCCTCGCTGCCTGCAGCCCATAGGTCAAAATCCGCCTGGCCGCCTATAGTTCAGCTTCCCTGTGTTTTTGAATAAAAAAAAAAAAACATTACAAATGGTCAAAACAATATCGTGGGACCAAAAAAAGGCACTAAACACCCTGAAATTCCTTCCCCTACATGAACATTTTTATCTATGGTTTCAGATAAATGGCTATGCTTCCTGAAAATTTTGGCTGCTGAAAATACTGATTCATGCTCTGTTACATATTGTATAAATTGTTATGGGTCCTAAAACGAAAAAAAACTTTACTGCTTTCCTTACAATGACAATATCAAGAGGAAATGGATTCAGCTAACACAAATAAATAAATAAAAAATGATGCCTGATGTTTTAGGGGGTGTTTCAACAATCCTCTGCTAATTTTCTCTGGGGCAGTGGTGGCCTAACAGTTAATCAGAAGGTTGCCGGTTCGAATCCCGATCCACCAAGGTGCCACAGAGCAAAGCACCATCCCCAAATACTGCTCCCCGGGCGCCTGTCATGGCTGCCCACTGCTCACCAAGTGTGATGGGTTAAAAGCAGAGGACACATTTCGTTATGTGCACTGTGTGCTGTGCTGCAGTGTATCACAATGACAATCACTTCACTTTCACTTTTCACTTTATGCTTCAGTTGTTTTGGAGCTGGGGTGTTTGAAGAGGGCGTTTCATTCTCATATTTGGCTTTAGAGGACTATTTATGATATACCATGATACAAAACAGCCAACATCTAAAAATGATTCACAGCACACAACTATTATCCTGCCAAAATCATCCTGTCTTCTACCATTCAGCTATATTTTGTTAAATTGAACATGCCCAAAAACATGTTTTGTATGTTATATTTCTTAAGCATATATATTTTTTTCATATTAAAATATTTTATATAACTAATAAATATCTTTAATACTAAAATTCATTCTCCAACATGGATATTTTTATCAATGGCTTAATGGATCAATGGTTAACGTGTATTTGGAACCTGGTGCTAAAAGAGACGATTAGAGGAAACAATGGAGACACACAGTTCATTTTTAAATCACTGATTAAGGTTCATCTTCAAAGAAAATTGCCCTCACAAAGGTACAGACTGGTGAAGAATGATATTTGATCAATTCAAATGTCTATGGTCTATTAATGTGTTCATCTTTCCAATTCATAGCAGGCTAATCTTGCTAGCAGCCACAGAAACGCAGGAACCAAAATATCTCGGATTTCCTCCTTTTCCCTCAAACGGCTCTTTCAAGAGGGTATTTCATTCTCAGATTAGGTTTAATCTGTGTGTTATAAACCACCCCTATTCAGATAATAGTGAAAGGAAATGGTACATTGGAATGAGCAAGCCCGGAACCACAGAAATCATGGTAAATGAAGACATATTTAAGACTCTAATCCAGAAACATGCTCTGAAAAGGTCTAGGGCAAACTGCTAATTAACTCGAAACTTGTTTGATCCTAATTAGGCTGGCAGCACTTCCTTATCGCCGCCTCACTCGCATTGCTCAGGGCAAATCGACTTTGTGTAAAAAAAAAAACCATACATATATATATATATATATATATAAAGCACAAAACCCCCCACAAACATCGGGGGGCTAATAAACAGTCATACGGAAGAGCGGTTTTCTTGCAGGAGCGAGCTGCCTGTGTGCACCAGAGATTGTCATGGTCCAACAGGAGGGAGGCAAGCTCACAAATGGATAACAATGTTTTGCTTTGGTGCAGTTCTAATTTGGGGGGGCTAAGAATGTCTCCCAGCACGATGCAAATCCCTCAGTGCAAAATCGTCAGCAGGTAGCAAGTCCCAGGGAACGACAGGCTGTTGATTTAAAAAAAAAAAAAAAAAAAAAAATTCCCCAGGAGCACTGCTTTCAGAATTTCTCACTGGCATGACAAAATGAGAAGCAAGTTCACAAGTAACGTTCTTGCTGGCCGCATGAAAAGGATGCGCAACGATTCGCCACATTTGTCCGTGACACATAGTTCTGTCACTTTGTTGTACCCAGTGGCTAGGTAATGGCTTTAGAGGTTTAAAATGATTCATGTGCCAGATTGAGGCATTTCACAACCATAACACCCATGTAAGTGGACAAGAAAATGCATGAAAATAATGTTTTAACACTCAACGGGCCCTTAGTTGTGTGCCTTCTGAACTCCAATCAGTGTGTAATAATGAACAAAAACCAACAACGGTTACCACCTGTCAGGATTGGCTGCAGCTGGAGACATCACCTGTGCCCAATCCAGACAGCGGATAAGAGGCGCCAAGCAGCTGTCCATCGGAAGCTCCGACATTCTTTTTGGACCAGGCGACTGTTTGGTACGTTTTGAGTTCTGGCAATCGCCACACGCCTGCCAGCTAGTTTGTGTTTTCCCCTCTTGTTTTCGGCCATTGTGGCGTTTTCCTTTATTATTTAATAAATTATTGTTTCCCAGAATGTCCCGTCTCTGCGCTTGGTGTCAGCTCGCCGGCGTGACACCACACAGTAGTTGAGGTAAATGATCTGGCTATGTGTGCTTGGGGACGAGGTCACAACTGAGCTGCAGGGTTTTTACACCTTTATTAATATGCATTTTATGGATTTTTTTTTAAAGCTTAAATGGTGTGATAGTGCACAATGCTATTGCAGGTACAAATCTGAAATAAGTAGGTAAAAAAAATGAGAAAACTATGAATATTTCTAGTGGAAAAGCTCTATTAAATGACAAAACATTAAAATATTAACTGTACCGTAAAAACAGCAGCATAAGTCAGTTGACCCATATTGAGTCAGTGGCATTTTGATTAGAGCAGAATTTCCAAAACATTGTTATGCCAGTGCTTACCTTTATTCATTTTAATTCAGTCAGAAATACTGGTAAGTGCACCAACATCATTCCTGTCTGAGTCAAAATGAATGAAGATAATCTTGAAATTAAAATGACTTCATTAATGTCATTTTACTGCAGATAATCCATTATTTCAGGAAATAACATTTGCAGCCTTTCTTTAGTTCTTCACTTGCCTTCCTCCATGCCTACAAATGGTGGTCTCTGGGATTTAGACATTAACACCTCCTTAACACTAATTAACCAAATTGGAAATCACTGTAAATCACCAGGAACCATTGTAAATTTTAGGATACACCAGAGGCTTACTGTGCTCATTATTACATATGGCCTTCATTTTTGTTCTGCTTAAAAATGATCAGGTTTTTTTAGTTTACCAGGCTATACATGTCAGCAAGAATCAATCCATCTCGTATTCAAGGCCAGATACAGGTACCTGTTTTTTATGTGTACTGTATGCAATATATTTTTTTAATCAGAGGCTTTTTGCAGCAGAGAGATCAAAATATGGTTATACTGGTGGTATGACCTAGTATTCCTACAGTTACTGTTATACAGGAATGACTGACGCATTCCTACCCCCAACCTGGAAATGGCATGTCATTGAGAGGCTTTCATAACGTTTTTTATAACTATTCCTTTTGAATTCTTTTTCATAGTACACCTCAATACTTCTCGTTTGGTAAGTTCTCAAATTGTTACAAATATCACCATATATTGTATACGAAAGTCATAATGTCTGGTTACCAAATGTCACCCTATAATGTTATAAACCAATGTTGCCTGTACTGTCCCTGTGCTCTGGAAAGAAAATTCAGCTAGATTAACAAATGCAAATATATTCCCCAATACTAGTCACAAAATTATTACAGTGATAGTGAACCATGAAAGAACAAAAATGGTGGTAACTCATGCATGGTTAATAGGCTTGTTTTGGCTTAGGGTTCAAGTTAGTGAAAGGCTGAGGTCTTCATCAGTCGAATTTGAATGTAATAATGTTAAAATGACCCAGCTGTCAAAATGATCATACTGTTAGCTCATTAGCTTCCTTCTTTCAGTTCCTTTCCCTGCACCCCTTCCGTGTCTATGTTGAAATCAAACATATATTTTATGTATGAGTTGTTTCGGTAAGTTTTAATGAAGTGCCTATTGACTGCAGGATGCATATATTACTGTTAGACGACGCTCACTTGTGACATACCAGGAGCAACCCCAAATCCAGTGTGCCTCACAGCAAATCCATAAGATCCCCAAAGTGCTGCCTGAGTACAGGAGACCAAATAAATCAATGGGGAAAAAAACCCAAAGGGGATCGATCGGACACCGGGTCCGTTCTCCCCACGTTGCGTTTGTCGACCCATGAATCAGCTGAGCATGCTGGGAATCCATGAGCAGAACATTAAGCAAAAAAGAAAACCACACAAACACACACGAGGAATGCTTCGAAGCTCTCCGGTACAGCGGGTAAGCATCTACTAGCATCTGCTAGTGGGCCTGAATGCCTACCCACAACTATTAGGTCTCACTGAAACCACGTGGAAAAAGGAAGCGTCGCGATTCAGCGGCGACCCAGAACACAGAACGATTTATATTTTTCCACATTATTGTGAAAAAAAAAACGGCTCTACAGAGAAATTCTTTGTAACACAGTAACATTTTATGCTCTATTCCGCCACTGTTTTCCCAACAACGCATCGTGTGCACGGCATCAAATACGCCTTCCTGACCACCGCTGGGGCCGTCATTTGATAAACGGCGTTCACCCCCCACCCCTGCTCTTCTGTAATTACTCTGTGGAGCGTGTTGTTTTAATACCTTCCTGCCAAAGCGGTTAGCGCGGCTAATCAATGCAGCGCTGCGAACCGGCTGCCTTTAACAAACAGAAAATTACATCAAACTTATCTGAAGGCGGCACTCAAGCGGCACACTGAAAACAGCGAATTCTATTCAAGAATTGTGCGAATCTGTCACAAACATGTCCCATGTGCTGTGTCTTAAATATAGCACCTCCAAAATATCACCCTGTTCTGTAAATATCGAAGCTATTTAAAAGAGATTTTATTGAGCCCAAAGGACCTTTATCCAGTTTGATGAACAACGGCAGCTTTCTGAGGGCGTAACCGTGAGTGAACACCCGGTCTTTGAAGATTCCCTTAAACCATTCCCTGGTCAAAGTAATGAAACATATCACACCACAATATGGAACTATCACTACAAACTGGAGGATACACTGGACTACCAAGAAGATCAAAAATTCTTCCTGTGATGACCTGATGCCTGGGCAAAGTGAGACCTCATTAGGGAATTCTACCAAGAGGTCAGCGAGCACCAGTGGTGTATTCTTAGTTAGTCTGTCCAGCAAACATCATAAATCAAGTTTTGTGGTTCTGAGACCTTTGCATGCACACTTCAATAAATAAGTATTATTGTTTTATCTGCCTAAACAATGTTATAGTGTTTATTATGTTATCACTATGTTTTTCAGTTTATTCAGTAGCTTTTTATTAACATAGTCACAATTTGGAGCATTTGGGACCACAAGGTCCCAAGAAATCTGTAGATGCTGGATGTTAAGTTACCTTTATCACCCGACAACAATGAATACCAATAACAACAACTGGGGGTTAAGATTGTGCTATTTATTTATGGCCATTTAGTTATCTCAAAAATACAAATATTTACATATCCATCTGTAAAGAAATCTGATTTAACGTGCATGATAAAAGCAGAAAAGGTGTTGTGCCTGTGACTCATCTATGTACTAAGATCTTAATTGTAAATTGTACCTTCTTTGTGAGGTTTAATATGCTTTTATACTTTATTTGTGTTACTTGCGAACCACCAACAGCCAACCAATTTTCTTGTGTGTGTGTTAACAAACATGTTTCTGATAATGATAAAGTGGTTAAACATGCATAAATCCCAAGACTACTGCATTCTTATGCAATTCAGAACTCCAGATGTTATTAATGAAAGATCTCATCATGAACAAGCTCTGAAATTTCAATACATGCGTGTATTCTGTGTGGATTATGCAGAATGCAAGCAGATAGGAAGATTTTCAGGCCATTTGATTCTGGCAACAGCTCATTTCCAATTTTCTCTGTTGAAAGACAATAACACAAACAGAAATACGAAGAGCCATTGTGCTGGTTTTCTGCCTCCAGAGTAAACTGCCTATTTAACATCCAGCAAGTCTAACGCTCCCACCTACATTCAATCAGGTGCACAAAATAAACGTCAGCCCAGGCAATCATTTTCAAACCTCAAAGCACACATGGCCTCGATGCACAAGACAGCTGCAGTAAAGTCTGCTTCTATAAAAAAAAAAAAGAATTTTCACAATGGAGGCATTGTTATTGGGACGCTGTGTTTTAAATCATTTTCATCACCTTACGTCCCCTCACTCCCCTTCACACACCTGACTGCTGCACTCCTCCAAGCGCTGTTCTGAGTGCTGCCTGGTATAATGAATTTTACTGGCCACAACTGCCATTCGGCTTTATGTTCTGAGCAATCACATCCAGTCTCTTCCTATCTCCGGCTCCCCGCGGGCTGACACCACAGCAGCAGTGCTGTGTTTACCTTCTGCGTCAGGAATTTCCCAGCAGTCTCTACCCTACCCCCCCCCCCGACCCCCCGACTCTCTCCTACGCGCACCGTCCACCCCAGCAGGATTTTAATTAAGAACGCAGCAAGTGGGAGGGGGAATAACCACGACAGTAAACAAGCCCAGGTCTCTCTTCCTCCCCGCCCTCTCTGCCATGTCTCAAATCCAACATGTCTAGAATGAGACATTACAGAGTGGCAGGGGAGCCCTGACTCTGGGTAATTAAATGCCTTAACTGGGCCCTCACAGCTACTTTCATGAGCTTGTGGAGATGCATTTTGTGTGTGTGTGTGTGTGTGTGTGTGTGCACGTGTGTGTATTCATGTCTGACACTTCCATTAGTTTCCTAGTTTAAAAAAAAGTCCATCCTTGAGGTCTGACATCCTCTCACAGTCTGTCAGAGAGCCTGAGTAGCAGAAGGTCTATGTGTTAGTGTGTGTGTATATATCCTGTGTGTGTGTGTGTTTACACACTAGTTAATGAGAGCCCAGGGAACAGCACAGCTTAAAGAGCCCAGGAGGCTTGCCTCAAATCTGACAGAAATGATCAAAGTCTCGCCGGGCCTTTGCGGGACCGCCTGTGTGTTAGCGCTATCTCCAGTCATCAGATCTCTTATCAGTCAGCATGGCTCCTTTAGAAGAAGCAGGAAGAGCCCCCAGTGCCAGAAAGAAACAACTTGAAACGGATTGGGGACAGAGTTGGGGGGCTGTACCCCCTCCCGCTGATAAGCCGAGCAAAATGGATATGCAGGCCACAGACATCTGAACTACATACATAAGCAATACACACATACAGGACAAAAGTTTGGACACACCTTCTCAAGGTGTTTTCTTTATTTTCATGATAGATTCTCACTGAAGGCATCAAAACTATGAATGAACACATGTGGAGTTATGTACTTAACAAAAAGCGGAGACCTGACCTCCACAGTCACCGGACCTGAACCCAGTCGAGATGGTTTGGGGTGAGCTGGACCGCAGAGTGAAGGTAAAGGAGCCAACAAGTGCTAAACACCTCTGGGAACTACTTCAAGACTGTTGGAAAACCATTTCAGGTGACGACCTCTTGAAGCTCATCAAGAGAATGCAAAAAGTGTTCAAAGCAGTAATCAGAGCAAAGGGCGGCCATTTTGAAGAAACTAGAATATAAAACATGTTTTCAGTTATTTCACCTTTTTTTGTTAAGTACATAACTCCACATGTGTTCATTCATAGTTTTGATGCCTTCAGTGAGAATCTACCAATGTAAATGGTCATGAAGTCCATAAAATCACAGCCATTTTGGCCGACTGTAAGATGGCGAATGGCTGTCTCTAAAAGTGAGCCGGGGCTACACGCTGCGGGACAGACACGGAATTCTGGGACAAGGGAATATAGAACCACACTGTGTGCCGTTTAAGCCTTTCTGCTGCTCCCTTCTGTGATTAGCATCATACCCGAGCCGTCATATCTAATCCTGTCCAGAGGTTCTGGGAGGTGAGAGCAGTTGACTTATTTCATTTGAATTTCTTTTGAGATCCTCATTGTTGCTCTTAAACTCCCATTCAGGCTGCTTTTAGCCAAATCTGTTGCAAAAGTTGCATGTGAACCGACTGCTCCTGGACACAAAGAGCATGGTGCAAATTAACTAGGAATTTTAGTTGCTGCAACATATTTTGTTCAAATTTTTTTTTTGTAAATCAAAATTGCATGTTTGAAAATGAAAGAATGCAGACAGACCCAAGTTGGATCTGATTTGTGTGGCCAAAGAATGTCATTGTACGACTTTATATATTCATTGGATGCAATAGTAAAAAACAAGATAAAATAATATAGAAATATAATTTATCATGCAGCCTTAGCAGGAATGTAGAGCATGCAATTTTATTGGTACCGTAATCTGCAAACAACAGTTGTGGAAAAAAAATTATAGTCACTTCCTCCTCTCATTTTTAAAGGCAGGCGCCATCCTTTTCTCTGTCAGCATTTGCTGAAGGAACAGGTCCTTGCAGAGCTACAGGGGCTGTCCGTTTCTTCAATTTGCAGCGAGATTTGGGTTAGATTTCGCTCCCCCTGCAGATACTTGTCTCCTCAGAGGCAGCCCCATTTATCTGCGCACCATCCCTCGATAAGACACAAAGTCCTTAGCCAGCGCTCTGGGGGAGACAGAAGTGTTTGTCTTTTCTGAGCACAGGTTCCACCTTTGATAAGCTTTTAGAGCCCAGAAGATTCACCCATCACTGGCCACCGAGAAGAGATGCATGGAGGCCAATCGGCAAATCCAGGAAGCCCTTTCTAAAATGAGAGCATTAAGAAAGTGACAGGAGGATAATGCAATCTAAAAAATGAGGGGTAAAAGGGGAAGCAGGACTCGTGGGCCCGAGGAAGGCCTGCAACAGTGACACGGCCTGTGTTTAATAAATCAAAAGAGATTGAGAACAGGATTAGGGATTAAGGTCAGAGGAAAATAAGAAAGGAACCCATGGATCTTCAAAGAAAGAAAGAGCAGGTTACATCCATCCCATCCAAATTTCAGCAGACTGTGTGGAGGGAAGGGAGGGGCACCACTGATCAGTAAAGAAGGATATAGAGAAGCACTGGGAAATCAAGAGAGGGCTGGATGGAAGAAAAATTAACACAGCAGCAGATCTTCATCAGTTCTCATCTTCTGTGCAACCCTTCTAAAGGAAAAAAAGAAAGTTAACGCCATTAATGACTGCCAAATTGTTGTAAAAGCTACTTTTCAAAGGCTTTTCCTGGTGGACTGTCCACAGACATAATAAAGACAGCACAATTGAATGAAGCATCGGAAAATCTTCAAGCCACTGCATTAAATTGCATGAAATTTCTGTGTGTGTTTGAAGGCTAGCAAAGGAGATCAATATCTGTCTAAATGAATTAAACTTAAATGTCACAATGCTATCCAACTGTCATTTAAAAATTTTACTACAATTATTTCATTATTTAAACACTTCAGTACTACAATTACTACAGTACTACAATCCGGATCTGCCAAGGTGCCACTGAGGTGCCACTGAGCAAAGCACCGTCCCCACACACTGCTCCCTGGGCGCCTGTCGTGGCTGCCCACTGCTCACTCAGGGTGATGGGTTAAATGCAGAGGACAAATTTCACTGTGTGCACCGTGTGCTGTGCTGCTGTGTATCACATGTGACAATCACTTCACTTTCTTTGCTTGTTACATGGGCCGTGAGGATTTGGCAAAAAACTAAAAAATCTCGATTGTAAAGTATATATACACTGGAGCACTCCAGAGGTCTGAGGCAGGGCTAAATGCGGAAGTATCCTTAACTGAAAGCTTGAAAAATAAAATTTTTATTTTTGTAATGCCAACATAGACTAAAAATGACCCCTATAAAGAATGAAAAAGTAACCTTATCCATGTTTTTTATTTATTTACTTCCCATTTTGAGCATATATATATTTGTGATACTGTAAACATCCGCACTTCTGCACAAAATGCTGAGTCCAAATAATGAGATATTGCCTAATGCATAGCGAGATGCCTTCCAGCATGATCCAGGACTGATCCCACAGCCACGTCACACGAGGGACAAATAGCTTAGACTCAGTATACTCTGAATTCTCAAAATCAAGCATAAACTTTCAAAATCACTTGCCTACAAGTTATAGATTTTAAAATATGATTTCTTATTTTTTGGTTGCTTTAGATCCGTTATCATTCTGCTTGTCCATGAAAACCAGGAGCATGTGTGACGCAACTTTTGCAACAGACTTAAAGTAAAGTGAATTGATTGTCACATGTGATACACAGCAGCACAGCACACGATGCACACAGTGAAATTTGCCCTCTGCATTTAACCCATCACCCTGAGTGAGCAGTGGGCAGCCATGACAGGCGCCCGGGGAGCAGTGTGTGGGGACGGTGCTTTGCTCAGTGGCACCTCAGTGGCACCTTGGCGGATCGGGATTCGAACCGGCAACCTTCTGATTACGGGGCCGCTTCCTGAACCGCTAGGCCACCACTGACTTGGCTAAAAGCAGCCTGAATGGGAGTTTAAGAGCAACAATGCGGATCTCCAAAGTCACCTGCTGTCACCTCCCAGAACCTCTGGACAGGATTAGATATGACGGCTCGGGTATGATGCTAATCACAGAAGGGAGCAGCAGAAAGGCTTAAACGGCACACAGTGTGGTTCTATATTCCCTTGTCCCAGAATTCCGTGTCTGTCCCGCCGCGTGTAGCCCTGGCTCACTCGCCATCTTACAGTCGGCCAAAATGGCTGTGATTTGATGGACTGCTGGAGCGAATGACAATTGTTTCTCTAATTACTTCACAGTTTGCCTGGGATGCATTCTTTTGTTTGTTTGAGCACGAAGCCAGCGGGAGACTCGATATGCTTAGCAGGTGGGTTGGTGTGGGGAGGTGGGGGACAACAACATTTACAGTCCTTGCGCGAAGCAATCTGCTGCATTCCCCCGAGACACGGAAATACCGTAAAATCCGGGCGGACTGCGAGTGGTGGCTGCAGTGAGCCGAGTCTAACAGGAAGCGGCGTTGCCGGCGAGAGCGGTACAAGCTGTTTTTTTGGCCGACTGTTTAGAGGTGATGCTGCAGCGATGCCAGTAAAACCCAAACTGTGCTGCTGGAACTAAAAGACTCTTAAAACAGAAGGGCGAGGGATGGAGAGGGTTGGACGGATAAAGGAAGTGGAAGACGGGAGATGATGAAACAGTGGGGTGGAAGGATGGACTGAACTGAAAGAGCAAAAGAGACCATTGGGGGCACAACACAGGAGAGGAAGCAGGGAGGAGAGGAGGAAAATGAAGAGAATGTGAGGGGAAGTGAGGGTGAGAGAGTAGAGTGTGTGAGGGGGTGGTGTTTGACAGTAATTCGAGAGGACAGCACTTTCAATATTCCTGACCAAGGCGTCAATGGTAAGGGTGAACTGTCTCGCTGCGGTTGGCCTCACATCACTCACTTACACACATAAACCCAAACACACACACAACGTGTATGTAGGGTACCAGGCTTAAAAAGAACCCTGAAATAGATTTTCTGAAATGACCGCAGTAACAATTTACAGTGTGAAAAGGCTGTACGAAACGTGAAACAATCGTCACGGCTGGGTACCCAAACCCCAAATCTCAGCATCTCTCTGTAAGTGCACATGTAGGGATCTACAGTTGCTGGTGACTGGCTGCATGACATAAATGAAAGTGATTGTTTTTGTCATTATGAAGAACAGCAAGCACAACACACGGTGCACAACAAAATATGTCTTCTGCATTTAAATTTACATTTACTGCATTTATAAGATGCCCTTATCCAGAGTGACTTACAACAGTAGTTACAGGGACAGTCCCCCCCTGGAGCAACTTAGGGTTAAGTGTCTTGCTCAGGGACACAATGGTAGTAAGTGGGATTTGAACCTGGGTCTTCTGGGTCATAGTTGAGTGTCTTAACCACTAGGCTACTGTATTTAACCATCACCCTTGGTGAGCAGTGGACAGCCATGACGGGCGCTCGGGGAGCAGTGTGTGGGGACGGTGCTTTGCTCAAGGGGACCTCAGTGGCACCTTGGCGGTTTGGGATTTGAACCCGCAACCTTCTTTACCCGCTAGGACAGCACTGCCCCCTAATGAGTCAGGAAGAAAACAGCTCGCGTTTCATTTACTTCAGAGCATGGCAGTTAAAATGTCACCTAGTTATCTGTGCAAGTTCCTGCTCACCATTTGTTTTGGCGACCTTTCATAACCTTTCACAGTTTCATAATGAACCATAATATATTTGATTCGTTAGATGAGTCCCATTACAAAATGGCACAAAATACATATGTGGTTCCCAGCCCTTTTCAAAACATTCAAGTCCATTCCTACTTGCTTTAAATCTAACTGCACTGCAGTCATCCCACCCGCCTCACTCACTCTCTCTCTTTTCATCCACCCTCATTCCTCTCTTACCCATAGTCTGCCCATCTGACGCTCTCTGACCCCTGACCTCCTTTTCTCACCTCCTCTTTTCTGTGTCAGTGTGTTGAATTTCACCGCTCTGTAAGCACTGCCCTCGGCTACTGTCCCTGATTCTCACTACAGCAGGGCGGCATGTGTGGTGTTGTGTCCAGTTTCCAGGCAGACAGGAAGCCTGAGTCAGATTAGGAAAATAAAGTGCTCTCTTAGATACAAGAAAGTGTGTGTATGTGTGTAAGTGTTTGTGCATTCCGCATCCTTTCATTAAAATGTTTCTGATTAGCACAGGCAGACCAAGCACACCATTATGTAAATCCGAGGTCGCTTATTTTGAACATGAACACGACTACACCAGTGAGGAAAATGACAAAGCCATGGAGCTTCAGGAAATCACGGAACAACTGGTTCATACAAAAAAACAATTATAATACATTGTATATATGTAGTAATTCCATTTTATTTAGCAATTATTATTATTTCAACCCAAAGCCTTCATCGTTTGTTGCCTTTCTGCTTTTTCAGGTGCACAGTGTGCCTTTGCCACATCTGACAGGTGACCTTATTAAACATGTTCTCCCAAAATGCACTTCTTACAACACTGTTCTGTACAGTATGTACCTGTGTATCATACTGGAAATGTAGTACAGAGTTGCCAGTGTTTATGTGACCAATAACCGTGACAGGCCCACCACCTTGTGTAGGAGACCGGGTCGCCGCAAGAGGAAAAGAGAAAGGTTGGCAGGCAATGTCAATCACCGAATAAAGTTTTCCTGTATTCATAACAATGGAGGGATACAGCAGACTCCAGTAATGGTGAATAAGCAAGGAAGACAAAAGCTTAGTATTTGAGCCCACCCAATTATGACAGGAGTTTAATGAATTCAACCCAAAGTGAAAAATGTTTTTGAGAATATCTTTGAACGTCTACTGGGAATTCGGCCTCATTTTGAGAGATGCTACCACCTCACAGTCAGAGCTCCACATGCTGAGCTACAAACACAATGTGCCTGTCAGATACTGTGGTTATCCCCATATCACATGACAATAAACTTTTAATTGGTAGTTTTTGACATGTTTGGGAAACATGGAAACGGAAATTTGTTTTTATATATTTATCAGAAAATACTGAAATTGAAATAAAATATTCTTTTATGGTAATATGTTTTTAGACATGATGTAGGGCCCTTTGATTTCCACAATGCGGAAAATGCGGGCGAAGTTGTGGAGTCAAACAGTTCCAGTTGATAATGCAAGTGGTCACAACTTTTTTTGTGTTCCCCAATGTTTACTTATTTTTTTTATGTTGTTAAGAAATGAAACTTTTTTTTACAAATGGAAGAATATGTAATATTGTGAAATAGTTATTTGCATGAAATGCACATATCATTTACATGTTAATGGTTTACAAAAGCAAACAGTAAATGCCCAAGAATTTTGTTTAAATGTGATTTGCCATAGTGCATTTGTTCTTTTTTCTCTCGTCCACTCCATAATCACACAGTTTTTAGGTGAATAAATATGTTTCTGATGTAAAAAACTGAATTTAGGAAAAATTAAAACAGATTTCATAGGGCCTTAATTATGTACCATTGAGTATATAGCAGTGCTGTTTGTAAACTGTTCACTGAACACATTCATATTGAATGAATCATTTAAGAACAGAGGAAACTGGCTGTTTTACAGAGATTTACAGGACGCCGCCACTCACAAGGCCCAGTGTCAGTACAAAATTCACATCATCTGTCAGTCAAAAAACTTGAATGCATCAGCCATTGGGGAAAAATTATAATGGGTATATGTGAATGCAAAATGGATGCAGAGTGGACACACAGTATGGCTGGTGTTGCAGATGCAGCTACTGAAGCATGTTTGGAGTTTAGATAGACAGACAGATATAAACTGTTCAACATAAAAAATATATATTTGTACAAATTGAACAGAAATTCTTTTTCATTTTGTTTTATTTGTTTAAAATTCGTTTTTATTTTAGTCAACCATAAATCATGATAAATAGAGAACACAAACTCTCGAAAGATGTCCAAAGAAAGCAAAATAAAGAGAAAGCGTGAGCAGAGATAAGAGAGTGAAGCTGTACAGTCAAAAACAAGATGGAAGAACAAACAGCACGGTTTGTTTTTCCGGAATCTTCCATCCAGCTCTGTTCCTTTGTCCGTCTCAAATAAGCTGGCGCGCTCTCCTGTTGTTTTTCCCCCGACTTCAAAGGACTTCAGCTCTGGTCTGACAATCACACACACACACACACACACACACATCCATCCTTCACATCCTGATACACTGAATCCTCAAGTTACGAACAAGTACTGC